>NW_027038624.1:0-34089 GCF_034236695.1 Oncorhynchus nerka
TGACCTACTAGGATAATGTAATATATTATCACTAGTATGTGACCTACCTGTGCTAATATATTATCACTAGTAGCGTGTGACCCTAGGATAATGTAATATTAATATATTATCACCAGTAGCGTGTGACCTACTAGGATAATGTAATATCACTTATCACTAGTTGTAAATATATTATCACTAGCGTGTGACCTACTAAGGATAATGTAATATATTATCACTAGTAGCCTATGTAACTACTAGGATAATGTAATATATTATCACTAGTAGCCTATGTAACCTACTAGGATAATGTAATATATTATAACTAGTAGCCTATGTAACCTACTAGGATAATGTCATATATTATCACCAGTAGCCTATGTAACCTACTAGGATAATGTAATATATTATCACTAGTAGCCTATGTAACCTACTAGGATAATGTAATATATTATCACTATTGGTAGCCTGTGACCACCACTAGGATAATGTAATATATTATCACTAATGAGTAGCTTTGCAATATATACTACTAGGATAATGTAATATATTATCACTAGTAGCGTGTGACCTACTAGGATAATGTAATATATTATCACTAGTAGCGTGTGACCTACTAGGATAATGTCATATATTATCACTAGTAGCGTGTGACCTACTAGGATAATGTAATATATTATCACTAGTAGCCTATGTAACCTACTAGGATAATGTAATATATTACATGCTGTGGCCTATGTATTACTGGAGATAAATGTAATATATTATAACTAGTAGCCTAGCCTTAAGCACCTACCCAGGATAATGTCTGCATATATTATCACCAGTAGCCTATGTAACCTGCACTGAGATAATGTAATATATTATCACTGCTATTAACCATGTAACACCTACTAGGATAATGTAATATATTGTCACTTTAGTAGCCTGTGACCTACTAGGATAATGCTTAATATATTATCACTAGCTATGTAACACTAGGATAATGTAATATATTATCACTAGTAGCCTATCATAACTTACTAGGATAATGTAATATATTATCACTAGTAGCCTGTGACCTACTAGGATAATGCAATATATTATCACTAGTAGCCTATGTGACCTACTAGGATAATGTAATATATTATCGCTAGTAGCCTATGTGACCCTACTAGGATAATGTCATATATTATCACCAGTAGCCTGTGACCTACTAGGATAATGTAATATATTATCACCAGTAGCCTATGTGACCTACTAGGATAATGTCATATATTATCACCAGTAGCCTGTGACCTACTAGGATAATGTCATATATTATCACCAGTAGCCTGTGACCTACTAGGATAATGTCATATATTATCACCAGTAGCCTGTGACCTACTAGGATAATGTCATATATTATCACTAGTAGCCTATGTAACCTACTAGGATAATGTCATATATTATCACCAGTAGCCTGTGACCTACTAGGATAATGTCATATATTATCACCAGTAGCCTGTGACCTACTAGGATAATGTAATATATTATCACCAGTAGCCTATGTGACCTACTAGGATAATGTGACCTACTAGGATAATGTCATATATTATCACCAGTAGCCTGTGACCTACTAGGATAATGTCATATATTATCACCAGTAGCCTGTGACCTACTAGGATAATGTCATATATTATCACTAGTAGCCTATGTAACATATTATCACTAGTAGCCTGTGACCTACTAGGATAATGTAATATATTATCACCAGTAGCCTGTGACCTACTAGGATAATGTAATATATTATCACCAGTAGCGTGTGACCTACTAGGATAATGTCATATATTATCACTAGTAGCCTATGTGACCTACTAGGATAATGTAATATATTATCACTAGTAGAAGTGTGACCTACTAGGGATAATGTAATATATTATCACTAATAGTAGCGTGTGACCTACTAGGATAATGTAATATATACCTACTAGGATAATGTAATATATTATCACTAGTAAGCTGTGACCTACTAGGATAATGTCATATATTATCACTAGTAGCGTGTGACCTACTAGGATAATGTAATATATTATCACTAGTAGCCTATGTAACCTAATAGATAATGTAAATATATTATAACTAGTAGCCTATGTGACCTACTAGGATAATGTCATATATTATCACCAGTAGCCTCATGTAACCTACTAGGATAATGTAATATATTATCACTAATAGTAGCCTAATATGTAAGTAGCCTACTGAGATGATGCTTAATATATTATCACTAGTAGCCTGTGACCTACTAGGATATTGCTATTATATTATCACTAGTAGCGTGTGACCTACTAGGATAATGTCATATATTATCACTAGTAAGCGTGTGACTACTAGGATAATGTAATATATTATCACTAGTAGCCTATACTTAACCTACTAGGATAATGTAATATATATTATCACTAGTAGCCTATGTAACCTACTAGGATAATGTAATATATTATCACTAGTAGCGTGTGACTACTAGGATAATGTAATATATTATCACTAGTAGCGTGTGACCTACTAGGATAATGTCATATATTATCACTAGTAGCGTGTGACCTACTAGACAATGTAATATATATTATCACTAGTAGCTCTATGTAACCTACTAGGATAATGTAATATATTATCACTAGTAGCCTATGTAACCTACTGGAAGGATAATGTAATATATTATCACCAGTAGCATGTAACCTACTAGGATAATGTAATATATTATCACTAGCCTATGTAACCTACTAGGATAATGTAATATATTATCACTAGTAGCGTGTGACCTACTGGCCAATGTAATATATTATCACTAGTAGCGTGTGACCTACTAGGATAATGTCATATATTATCACTAGTAGCGTGTGACCTACTAGGATAATGTAATATTATTATCACTGGTAGCCTATGTAACCTACTAGGATAATGTAATATATTATCACTAGTAGCCTATGCAACCTACTAGGATAATGTAATATATTATAACTAGTAGCCTATGTAACCTACTAGGATAATGTCATATATTATCACTAGTAGCCTATGTAACCTACTAGATAATGTCATATATTATCACTAGTAGCCTATGTAACCACTAGGATAATGTAATATATTATCACTAGTAGCCTGTGACCTACTAGGATAATGTAATATATTATCACTAGTGGCCTATGCAACCTACTAGGATAATGTAATATATTATCACTAGTAGCCTATGTAACCACTAGGATAATGTAATATATTATCACTAGTAGCCTATGTAACCTACTAGGATAATGTAATATATTATCACTAGTAGTCTATGTAACCTACTAGGATAATGTAATATATTATCACTAGTAGCCTGTATGTAACCTAACTAGGATAATGTAATATATTATCACTAGTAGCCTATGTAACCTACTAGGATAATGTAATATATTATCACTAGTAGCCTGTGACCTACTAGATAATGTAATATATTATCACTAGTAGCCTGTGACCTACTAGGTGCATATATTATCACCAGTAGCCTGTGACCTACTAGGATAATGTAATATATTATCACTAGTAGCCTATGTAACCTACTAGGATAATGTAATATATTATCACCAGTAGCCTATGTAACCCACTAGGATAATGTAATATATTATCACCAGTAGCCTATGTAACCTACTAGGATAATGTCATATATTATCACTAGTAGCGTGTGACCTACTAGGATAATGTCATATATTATCACTAGTAGCGTGTGACCTACTAGGATAATGTCATATATTATCACTAGTAGCGTGTGACCTACTAGGATAATGTAATATATTATCACTAGTAGCCTATGTAACCTACTAGGATAATGTAATATATTATCACTAGTAGCCTATGTAACCTACTAGGATAATGTAATATATTATAACTAGTAGCCTATGTAACCTACTAGGATAATGTAATATATTATCACTAGTAGCCTATGTAACCTACTAGGATAATGTCATATATTATAACTAGTAGTAACCCACTAGGATAATGTAATATATTATCACTAGTAGCCTGTGACCTACTAGGATAATGTAATATATTATCACTAGTGGCCTATGTAACCTACTAGGATAATGTAATATATTATCACTAGTAGCCTATGTAACCTACTAGGATAATGTCATATATTATCACTAGTAGCCTATGTAACCTACTAGGATAATGTAATATATTATCACTAGTAGCCTATGTAACCTACTAGGATAATGTAATATATTATCACTAGTAGCCTATGTAACCTACTAGGATAATGTAATATATTATCACTAGTAACCTATGTAACCTACTAGGATAATGTAATATATTATCACCAGTAGCATGTGACCTACTAGGATAATGTAATATATTATCACTAGTTGCCTATGTAACCCACTAGGATAATGTAATATATTATCACTAGTAGCCTATGTAACCTACTAGGATAATGTAATATATTATCACTAGTAGCCTATGTGACCTACTAGGATAATGTAATATATTATCACTAGTAGCCTATGTAACCCACTAGGATAATGTAATATATTATCACTAGTAGCCTATGTAACCTACTAGGATAATGTAATATATTATCACTAGTAGCCTATGTAACCTACTAGGATAATGTAATATATTATCACTAGTAGCCTATGTAACCTAATAGGATAATGTAATATATTATCACTAGTAGCCTATGTAACCCACTAGGATAATGTAATATATTATCACTAGTAGCCTATGTAACCTACTAGGATAATGTAATATATTATCACTAGTAGCCTATGTAACCTACTAGGATAATGTCATATATTATCACTAGTAGCGTGTGACCTACTAGGATAATGTAATATATTATCACTAGTAGCCTATGTAACCTACTAGGATAATGTAATATATTATCACTAGTAGCCTATGTAACCTACTAGGATAATGTCATATATTATCACCAGTAGCCTATGTAACCTACTAGGATAATGTAATATATTATCACTAGTAGCCTATGTAACCCTAGGATAATGTAATATAGGTCACTAGTAGCCTGTGACCTACTAGGATAATGTAATATATTATCACTAGTAGCCTATGTAACCTACTAGGATAATGTAATATATTATCACTAGTAGCCTATGTAACCTACTAGGATAATGTAATATATTATCACTAGTAGCCTATGTAACCTACTAGGATAATGCAATATATTATCACTAGTAGCCTATGTAACCCACTAGGATAATGTAATATATTATCGCTAGTAGCCTATGTGACCTACTAGGATAATGTAATATATTATAACTAGTGGCCTATGTAACCTACTAGGATAATGTAATATATTATCACCAGTAGCCTATGTGACCTACTAGGATAATGTAATATATTATCACTATAACCTACTAGGATAATGTCATATATTATCGCTAGTAGCCTATGTAACCTACTAGGATAATGTAATATATTATCACTAGTAGCCTATGTAACCTACTAGGATAATGTCATATATTATCACTAGTAGCCTATGTAACCTACTAGGATAATGTAATATATTATCACTAGTAGCCTATGTAACCTACTAGGATAATGTAATATATTATCACTAGTGGCCTATGTAACCTACTAGGATAATGTAATATATTATCACTAGTAGCCTATGTAACCTACTAGGATAATGTAATATATTATCACTAGTAACCTATGTAACCTACTAGGATAATGTAATATATTATCACCAGTAGCATGTGACCTACTAGGATAATGTAATATATTATCACTAGTGGCCTATGTAACCTACTAGGATAATGTAATATATTATCACCAGTAGCCTGTGACCTACTAGGATAATGTCATATATGATCACCAGTAGCCTGTGACCTACTAGGATAATGTAATATATTATCACCAGTAGCCTGTGACCTACTAGGATAATGTCATATATGATCACCAGTAGCCTGTGACCTACTAGGATAATGTCATATATTATCACTAGTAGCCTATGTAACATATTATCACTAGTAGCCTGTGACCTACTAGGATAATGTAATATATTATCACCAGTAGCGTGTGACCTACTAGATAATGTAATATATTATCACTATCGTGTGACCCAGCAATGGCGTGTGACCTACTAGGATAATGTCATATACACGTGTGACCACTAGTAGCCTATGTGACCTACTAGGATAATGTAATATATTATCACCAGTAGCGTGTGACCTACTAGGATAATGTCATATATTATCACTAGTAGCTATGTGACCTACTAGGATAATGTAATATATTATCACTAGTAGCGTGTGACCTACTAGGATAATGTAATATATTATCACTAGTAGCGTGTGACCTACTAGGATAATGTAATATATTATCACTAGTAGCATGTGACCTACTAAGGATAATGTGTCATATTATCACGGTAGCCTAGTGACCTACTACTTGGGATAATGTAATATATTATCACTAGTAGCCTATGTAACCTACTAGGATAATGTAATATATTATCACTAGTAGCTGCAGACCTACTAGGATAATGTAATATATTATCACTAGTAGCGTGTAGCCTGTGACCTACTAGGATAATGTCTTGATATTATCACTAGTAGCCTATGCCATCACCAGTAGCGTGTGACCTACTAGGATAATGTAATATGTATCACCTAGTAGCCTATGTAATATAACCTGGTAGCCTATGTGACCTACTAGGATAATGTAATATATTATCACTAGTAGCCTATGTAACCTGCTAAGGATAAAGATAGCCTGTGACCTACTAGGATAATATATATATCACTAGTAACCTGTGACCTACTAGGATAATGTCATATATCATATATCACAGTAGCCTGTAACCTACTAGGATAATGTAATATATTATCACTAGTAGCCTATAACCTACTAGATAATGTAATATATTATCACTAGTAGCGAGTGACCTACTAGGATAATGTAAATATTATCACTAGTAGCCTATGTAACCTACTAGGATAATGTAATATATTATCACTAGTAGCCTGTGACCTACTAGGATAATGTAATATATTATCACTAGTAGCCTATGTGACCACTAGGATAATGTCATATATTATAGCGTGTGACTACTAGGATAATGTAATATATTATCACCAGTAGCCGTGTGACCTACTAGGATAATGTAATATATTATCACCAGTAGCCTATGTGACCTACTAGGATAATGTAATATATTATCACCAGTAGCCTGTGACCTACTAGGATAATGTAATATATTATCACCAGTAGCGAGTGACCTACTAGGATAATGTAATATATTATCACCAGTAGCCTGTGACCTACTAGGATAATGTAATATATTATCACCAGTAGCGTGTGACCTACTAGGATAATGTAATATATTATCACCAGTAGCCTATGTGACCTACTAGGATAATGTAATATATTATCACCAGTAGCCTGTGACCTACTAGGATAATGTAATATATTATCACCAGTAGCGAGTGACCTACTAGGATAATGTAATATATTATCACTAGTAGCGAGTAACCTACTAGGATAATGTAATATATTATCACTAGTGGCCTATGTAACCTACTAGGATAATGTCATATATTATCACCAGTAGCATGTGACCTACTAGGATAATGTAATATATTATCACCAGTAGCCTATGTAACCTACTAGGATAATGTAATATATTATCACTAGTAGCCCATGTAACCTACTAGGATAATGTAATATATTATCACTAGTAGCCTATGTGACCTACTAGGATAATGTCATATATTATCACTAGTGGCCTATGTAACCTACTAGGATAATGTAATATATTATCACCAGTAGCCTGTGACCTACTAGGATAATGTAATATATTATCACTAGTAGCCTGTGACCTACTAGGATAATGTCATATATTATCACTAGTAGCCTGTGACCTACTAGGATAATGTCATATATTATCACTAGTAGCCTATGTAACCTACTAGGATAATGTAATATATTATCACCAGTAGCGAGTGACCTACTAGGATAATGTAATATATTATCACTAGTAGCCTATGTGACCTACTAGGATAATGTAATATATTATCACTAGTGGCCTATGTAACCTACTAGGATAATGTAATATATTATCACCAGTAGCCTGTGACCTACTAGGATAATGTAATATATTATCACTAGTAGCCTGTGACCTACTAGGATAATGTCATATATTATCACTAGTAGCCTGTGACCTACTAGGATAATGTCATATATTATCACTAGTAGCCTATGTAACCTACTAGGATAATGTAATATATTATCACCAGTAGCGAGTGACCTACTAGGATAATGTAATATATTATCACCAGTAGCCTGTGACCTACTAGGATAATGTAATATATTATCACCAGTAGCATGTGACCTACTAGGATAATGTAATAAATTATCACTAGTAGCCTGTGACCTACTAGGATAATGTAATATATTATCACTAGTAGCCTATGTAACCCACTAGGATAATGTAATATATTATCACTAGTAGCCTGTGACCTACTAGGATAATGTAATATATTATCACTAGTAG
Source organism: Oncorhynchus nerka (assembly GCF_034236695.1). Classification (NCBI taxonomy): domain Eukaryota; kingdom Metazoa; phylum Chordata; class Actinopteri; order Salmoniformes; family Salmonidae; genus Oncorhynchus; species Oncorhynchus nerka. The sequence goes on from NW_027038624.1 coordinate 8,492, forward strand.
CCTATGTAACCCACTAGGATAATGTAATATATTATAACTAGTAGCCTATGTAACCTACTAGGATAATGTAATATATTATCACTAGTAGCCTATGTAACCCACTAGGATAATGTAATATATTATCACCAGTAGCCTATGTAACCTACTAGGATAATGTAATATATTATCACTAGTGGCCTATGTAACCTACTAGGATAATGTAATATATTATCACCAGTAGCCTGTGACCTACTAGGATAATGTAATATATTATCACTAGTAGCCTATGTAACCTACTAGGATAATGTAATATATTATCACCAGTAGCATGTAACCCACTAGGATAATGTAATATATTATCACTAGTAGCCTGTGACCTACTAGGATAATGTAATATATTATCACTAGTAGCCTATGTGACCTACTAGGATAATGTAATATATTATCACTAGTAGCCTATGTAACCTACTAGGATAATGTAATATATTATCACCAGTAGCATGTAACCCACTAGGATAATGTAATATATTATCACTAGTAGCCTGTGACCTACTAGGATAATGTAATATATTATCACTAGTAGCCTATGTGACCTACTAGGATAATGTAATATATTATCACTAGTAGCCTGTGACCTACTAGGATAATGTCATATATTATCACTAGTAGCGAGTGACCTACTAGGATAATGTCATATATTATCACCAGTAGCCTGTGACCTACTAGGATAATGTCATATATTATCACCAGTAGCCTGTGACCTACTAGGATAATGTCATATATTATCACCAGTAGCCTGTGACCTACTAGGATAATGTCATATATTATCACCAGTAGCCTGTGACCTACTAGGATAATGTCATATATTATCACTAGTAGCCTATGTAACCTACTAGGATAATGTCATATATTATCACCAGTAGCCTGTGACCTACTAGGATAATGTCATATATTATCACCAGTAGCCTGTGACCTACTAGGATAATGTAATATATTATCACCAGTAGCCTATGTGACCTACTAGGATAATGTCATATATTATCACCAGTAGCCTGTGACCTACTAGGATAATGTCATATATTATCACCAGTAGCCTGTGACCTACTAGGATAATGTCATATATTATCACTAGTAGCCTATGCCTTTATATTATCACTAGGCGGCCTGTGACCTACTAGGATAATGTAATATATTATCACCAGTAGCCTGTGACCTACTAGGATAATGTAATATATTATCACCAGTAGCGTGTGACCTACTAGGATAATGTCATATATTATCACTAGTAGCCTATGTGACCTACTAGGATAATGTAATATATTATCACTAGTAGCGTGTGACCTACTAGGATAATGTAATATATTATCACTAGTAGCGTGTGACCTACTAGGATAATGTAATATATTATCACTAGTAGCGTGTGACCTACTAGGATAATGTAATATATTATCACTAGTAGCGTGTGACCTACTAGGATAATGTAATATATTATCACTAGCATGCAGCGACCTACTAGGATATTGTAATCATATTATCACTAGCGAGAAAAATTTTATTTTTTCCTACTGGGATATTGTAATATATTATCACTAGTAGCAGTGAAATGACCACCTACTAGGATAATGTAATATATTATCACTAGTAGCGTGTGACTACTAGGATAATGTCATATATTATCTTTTTTAGTAGCGTGTGACCTACTAGGATAATGTAATATGTCACTAGTAGCCTATGTAACCTACTAGGATAATGTAATATATTATCACTAATTAGCCTATGTAACCTACTTCCCCAGGATATTGTAATATATTATAACTAGTAGCCTATGTAACCTACTAGGATAATGTCATATATTATCACCAGTAGCCTATGTAACCTACTAGGATAATGTAATATATTATCACTAGTAGCCTATGTAACCTACTAGGATAATGTAATATATTATCACTAGTAGCCTGTGACCTACTAGGATAATGTAATATATTATCACTAGTAGCCTATGTAACCTACTAGGATAATGTAATATATTATCACTAGTAGCGTGTGACCTACTAGGATAATGTAATATATTATCACTAGTAGCGCATGATCTACTAGGATAATGTCATATATTATCACTAGTAGCCTATGTGACCTTACTAGGATAATGTAATATATTATCACTAGTAGCCTATGTAACCTACTAGGATAATGTAATATATTATCACTAGTAGCCTATGTACCTTACTAGGATAATGTAATATATTATACTAGTAGCCATGTGAACCTACTAGGATAATGTAATATATTATCACTAGTAGCCTATGTAACCTACTAGGATAATGTAATATATTATCACTAGTAGCCTATGTAACCTACTAGGATAATGTAATATATTATCACTAGTAGCCTAGTGACCTACTAGGATAATGTAATATATTATCACTAGTAGCCTATGTAACCTACTAGGATAATGTAATATATTATCACTAGTAGCCTATGTAACTCTACTAGGATAATGTAATATATATATCACTAGTGGCCTATGCAACTCTACTAGGATAATGCAATATACTATCACTATGGCCTCATGTATCTACTAGGATAATGTATAATATACTATCGCTAGTAGCCTGTAATCCTACTAGGATAATGTAATATATTATCACTAGTAGTCTATGTAACCTACTAGGATAATGTAATATATTATCACTAGTAGCCTATGTGACCTACTAGGATAATGTAATATATTATCACCAGTAGCCTATGTAACCTACTAGGATAATGTACATAATGATACCAATCAGCTGTGACCTAGTAGTTTTCTACTAGGATAATGTAATTATATTGTCACTGGTAGCCTGTGACCTACTAGGATAATGTCAGTATGTATTATCACTAGTAGCCTATGTAACCTACTAGGATAATGTGACATACATCACTTCAGTAGGCACAGTCAACCTACTAGGATAATGTAATATATTATCACTAGTAGCCTATGTAACCTACTAGGATAATGTACATATATCATCACTAGTAGCCTATGTAACCTACTAGATAATGTAATATATTATCACCAGTAGCATGTGATCTACTAGGATAATGCATATATTATCACTAGTAGCCTATGTAACCTACTAGGATAATGTAATATATTATCACCAGTAGCCTATGTGACCTACTAGGATAATGTAATATATGATCACCAGTAGCCTGTGACCTACTAGGATAATGTCATATATTATCACTAGTAGTCATGTAACTATTTGTGACCTACTAGGATAATGTAATATATTATCACCAGTAGCTATGTGACCTACTAGGATAATGTAATATATTATCACCAGTAGCCTATGTGACCTACTAGGATAATGTAATATATTATCACTAGTAGCCTATGTGACCTACTAGGATAATGTAATATATTATCACTAGTAGCGTGTGACCTACTAGGATAATGTAATATATTATCACTAGTAGCATGTGACCTACTAGGATAATGTAATATATTATCACTAGTAGCGTGTGACCTACTAGGATAATGTAATATATTATCACTAGTAGCGTGTGACCTACTAGGATAATGTCATATATTATCACTAGTAGCGTGTGACCTACTAGGATAATGTAATATATTATCACTAGTAGCCTATGTAACCTACTAGGATAATGTAATATATTATCACTAGTAGCCTATGTGACCTACTAGGATAATGTCAATATATTATCACTAGTAGCCTATGTAACCTACTAGGATAATGTAATATATTATCACTAGTAGCCTATGTAACCTACTAGGATAATGTAATATATTATCACTAGTAGCCTATGTGACCTACTAGGATAATGTAATATATTATCACTAGTAGCGCTATGTGACCTACTAGGATAATGTAATATATTATCACTAGTAGCCTATGTAACCTACTAGGATAATGTAATATATTATCACTAGTAGCCTATGTAACCTACTAGGATAATGTAATATATTATCACTAGTAGCCTATGTAACCTACTAGGATAATGTAATATATTATCACTAGTAGCCTGTGACCTACTAGGATAATGTAATATATTATCACTAGTAGCGTGTGACCTACTAGGATAATGTCATATATTATCACTAGTAGCGTGTGACCTACTAGGATAATGTAATATATTATCACTAGTAGCCTATGTAACCTACTAGGATAATGTAATATATTATCACTAGTAGCCTATGTAACCTACTAGGATAATGTAATATATTATCACCAGTAGCATGTAACCTACTAGGATAATGTAATATATTATCACTAGTAGCCTATGTAACCTACTAGGATAATGTAATATATTATCACTAGTAGCGTGTGACCTACTAGGATAATGTAATATATTATCACTAGTAGCGTGTGACCTACTAGGATAATGTCATATATTATCACTAGTAGCGTGTGACCTACTAGGATAATGTAATATATTATCACTAGTAGCCTATGTAACCTACTAGGATAATGTAATATATTATCACTAGTAGCCTATGTAACCTACTAGGATAATGTAATATATTATAACTAGTAGCCTATGTAACCTACTAGGATAATGTCATATATTATCACTAGTAGCCTATGTAACCTACTAGGATAATGTCATATATTATCACTAGTAGCCTATGTAACCCACTAGGATAATGTAATATATTATCACTAGTAGCCTGTGACCTACTAGGATAATGTAATATATTATCACTAGTGGCCTATGTAACCTACTAGGATAATGTAATATATTATCACTAGTAGCCTATGTAACCCACTAGGATAATGTAATATATTATCACTAGTAGCCTATGTAACCTACTAGGATAATGTAATATATTATCACTAGTAGCCTATGTAACCTACTAGGATAATGTAATATATTATCACTAGTAGCCTATGTAACCTACTAGGATAATGTAATATATTATCACTAGTAGCCTATGTAACCTACTAGGATAATGTAATATATTATCACTAGTAGCCTGTGACCTACTAGGATAATGTAATATATTATCACTAGTAGCCTGTGACCTACTAGGATAATGTAATATATTATCACCAGTAGCCTGTGACCTACTAGGATAATGTAATATATTATCACTAGTAGCCTATGTAACCTACTAGGATAATGTAATATATTATCACCAGTAGCCTATGTAACCCACTAGGATAATGTAATATATTATCACCAGTAGCCTATGTAACCTACTAGGATAATGTCATATATTATCACTAGTAGCGTGTGACCTACTAGGATAATGTCATATATTATCACTAGTAGCGTGTGACCTACTAGGATAATGTCATATATTATCACTAGTAGCGTGTGACCTACTAGGATGTGTAATGTAATATGTATCGCTAGTAGCTATGTAACCTGCGGGAGGATAATGTAATGCCATTATCACTAGTAGCCTATGTAACCTACTAGGATAATGTAATATATTATCACTAGTAGCCTATGTAACCTACTAGGATAATGTAATATATTATAATATATTACCTACATGTCATATATTATCACTAGTAGCCTATGTGACCTACTAGGATAATGTAATATATTATCACTAGTAGCCTGTGACCTACTAGGATAATGTAATATATTATAACTAGTGGCCTATGTAACCTACTAGGATAATGTAATATATTATCACTAGTAGCCTGTGACCTACTGAGGATGTGTCATATATTATCACTAGTAGCCTATGTAACCTACTAGGATAATGTCATATATTATCACTAGTAGCCTATGTAACCTACTAGGATAATGTAATATATTTATCACTAGTAGCCTATGTAACCTACTAGGATAATGTAATATATTATCACCAGTAGCATGTGACCTACTAGGATAATGTAATATGTATTATAGCACCTACTAGGATAATGCTTAATATATTATCACTAATAGTTGCTATATAACCCACTACTAGGATAATGTAATATATTATCACCAGTAGCATGTGACCTACTAGGATAATGTAATATATTATCACCAGTAGCCTATGTGACCTACTAGGATAATGTAATATATTGCTCACTGGTAGCCTATATAAACCTACTAGGATAATGTAATATATTATCACTAGTAGCCTATGTAACCTACTAGGATAATGTAATATATTATCACTAGTAGCCTATGTAACCTACTAGGATAATGTAATATATTATCATAGTAGCCCATGTAACCTAATAGGATAATGTAACACTAGTAGCCTATGTAACCCACTAGGAGCAATATGTTATCACTAGTGGCCTATGTAACCTACTAGGATAATGTAATATATTATCACTAGTAGCCTGTAACCTACTAGGATAATGTCAATATATCACTAGTAGCCTATGTAACCTACTAGGATAATGTAATGTATCACTAGTAGCCTATGTAACCTACTAGGATAATGTAATATATTATCACTAGTAGCCTATGTAACCTACTAGGATAATGTCATATATTATCACTAGTGGCCTATGTAACCTACTAGGATAATGTAATATATTATAACTAATGGCCTATGTAACCTACTAGGATAATGTAATATATTATCACTAGTAGCCTGTGACCTACTAGGATAATGTAATATTATCACTAGTAGCCTATGTAACCTACTAGGATAATGTAATATATTATCACTAGTAGCCTATGTAACCTACTAGGATAATGTAATATATTATCACTAGTAGCCTATGTAACCTACTAGGATAATGCAATATATTATCACTAGTAGCCTATGTAACCCACTAGGATAATGTAATATATTATCGCTAGTAGCCTATGTGAGCCTACTAGGATAATGTAATATATTATCACTAGTAGCCTATGTAACCCACTAGGATAATGTAATATATTATCACTAGTAGCCTATGTGACCTACTAGGATAATGTAATATATTATCACCAGTAGCCCTATGTAACCTACTAGGATAATGTAATATATTATCACTAGTAGCCTATGTAACCTACTAGGATAATGTAATATATTATCACTAGTAGCTTATATAACCTACTAGGATAATGTAATATATTATCACTAGTAGCCTATATAACCTACTAGGATAATGTAATATATTATCACCAGTAGCCTATGTAACCTACTAGGATAATGTAATATATTATCACTAGTGGCCATGTAACCTACTAGGATAATGTAATATATTATCACTAGTAGCCTATGTAACCTACTAGGATAATGTAATATATTATCACTAGTAACCTATGTAACCTACTAGGATAATGTAATATATTATCACCAGTAGCATGTAACCTACTAGGATAATGTAATATATTATCACTGGTAGCCTATGTAACCTACTAGGAATATTATAATATATTATCACCCAGTAGCCTGTGACCTACTAGGATAATGTCATATATGATCACAGTAGCCTGGCGACTATACTAGGATAATGTCATATATTATCACACTAGTAGCCTATGTAACATATTATCACTAGTAGCCTGTGACCTACTAGGATAATGTAATATATTATCACCCAGTAGCCTGTGACTTTTCCTAGGATAATGTAATATATTATCACCAAGTAGCGTGTGACCTACTAGGATAATGTCATATATTATCACTAGTAAGCGTGTGACCTACTAGGATAATGTAATATATTATCACTAGTAGCGTGAGCCTACTAGGATATTACTTAATACTCATTTATCACTAGTAGCGTGTGACCTACACAGGATAATGGCAATATGTTATCACTAGTAGCGTGTGACCTACTAGGATAATGTCATATATTATCACTAGTAGCGTGTGACCTACTAGGATAATGTAATATATTATCACTAGTAGCCATGTAACCTACTAGGATAATGTAATATATTATCACTAGTAGCCTATGTAACCTACTAGGATAATGTCATATATTATCACCAGTAGCCTATGTAACCTACTAGGATAATGTAATATATTATCACCAGTAGCTCATGTAACCTACTAGGATAATGTAATATATTATCACTAGTAGCCTATGTAACCTACTAGGATAATGTAATATATTATCACTAGTAGCATGTGATCTACTAGGATAATGTCATATATTATCACTAGTAGCCTGTGACCTACTAGGATAATGTAATATATTATCACTAGTAGCCTATGTGACCTACTAGGATAATGTAATATATTATCACTAGTAGCCTATGTGACCTACTAGGATAATGTAATATATTATCACTAGTAGCCATGTGACCTACTAGGATAATGTAATATATTATCACTAGTAGCCTAGTGACCTACTAGGATAATGTCATATATTATCACTAGTAGCCTGTGACCTACTAGGATAATGTAATATATTATCACTAGTAGCCTATGTAACCTACTAGGATAATGTAATATATTATCACTAGTAGCCTATGTAACCTACTAGGATAATGTAATATATTATCACTAGTAGCCTGTGACCTACTAGGATAATGTAATATATTATCACTAGTAGCCTATGTAACCTACTAGGATAATGTAATATATTATCACTAGTAGCCTGTGACCTACTAGGATAATGTAATATATTATCACTAGTAGCCTGTGACCTACTAGGATAATGTCATATATTATCACTAGTAGCCTGTGACCTACTAGGATAATGTAATATATTATCACTAGTAGCCTATGTAACCTACTAGGATAATGTAATATATTATCACTAGTAGCCTATGTAACCTACTAGGATAATGTAATATATTATCACTAGTAGCCTATGTAACCTACTAGGATAATGTAATATATTATCACTAGTAGCCTATGTAACCTACTAGGATAATGTCATATAATATTATCACTAGTAGCCTATGTAACCCACTAGGATAATGTAATATATTATCACTAGTAGCCTGTGACCTACTAGGATAATGTAATATATTGTCACCTTAATTGGCCTATATAACCTACTAGGATAATGTAATATATTATCACTAGTAGCCTATGTAACCCACTAGGATAATGTAATATATTATCACTAGTAGCCTATATAACCTACTAGGATAATGTAATATATTATCACTAGTAACCTATGTAACCTACTAGGATAATGTAATATATTATCACTAGTAGCCTATATATTCTACTAGGATAATGTAATATATTATCACTAGTAGCCTATGTAACCTACTAGGATAATGTAATATATTATCACTAGTAGCCTGTGACCTACTAGGATAATGTAATATATTATCACTAGTAGCCTGTGATCTAAGCAGGATAATGTAATATATTATCACCAGTAGCCTGTGACCTACTAGGATAATGTAATATATTATCACTAGTAGCCTTATGTAACCTACTAGGATAATGTAATATATTATCACCAGTAGCCTATGTAACCCACTAGATAATGTAATATATTATCACCAGTAGCTATGTAACCTACTAGGATAATGTCATATATTATCACTAGTAGCGTGTGACCTACTAGGATAATGTCATATATTATACTAGTAGCGTGTGACCTACTAGGATAATGTCATATATTATCACTAGTAGCGTGTGACCTACTAGGATAATGTAATATATTATCACTAGTAGCCTATGTAACCTACTAGAGATAATGTAATATATTATCACTAGTAGCCTATGTAACCTACTAGATAATGTAATATATTATAACTAGTAAAGCCTATGTAACCTACTAGGGATAATGTAATATATTATCACTAGTAGTTTATGTAACCTACTAGATAATGTCATATATTATCACTAGTAGCCTATGTAACCTAATTAGGATAATGTAATATATTATCACTAGTAGCCTGTGACCTACTAGGGATAATGTAATATATTATCACTAGTGGCCTATGTAACCTACTGGGGATAATGTAATATATTATCACTAGTAGCCTATGTAACCTACTAGGATAATGTCATATATTATCACTAGTAGCCTATGTAACCTACTAGGATAATGTAATATATTATCACTAGTAGCCTATGTAACCTACTAGGATAATGTAATATATTATCACTAGTAGCCTATGTAACCTACTAGGATAATGTAATATATTATCACTAGTAACCTATGTAACCTACTAGGATAATGTAATATATTATCACCAGTAGCATGTGACCTACTAGGATAATGTAATATATTATCACTAGTGGCCTATGTAACCTACTAGGATAATGTAATATATTATCACTAGTAGCCTATGTAACCTACTAGGATAATGTAATATATTATCACTAGTTGCCTATGTAACCCACTAGGATAATGTAATATATTATCACTAGTAGCCTATGTAACCTACTAGGATAATGTAATATATTATCACTAGTAGCCTATGTGACCTACTAGGATAATGTAATATATTATCACTAGTAGCCTATGTAACCCACTAGGATAATGTAATATATTATCACTAGTAGCCTATGTAACCTACTAGGATAATGTAATATATTATCACTAGTAGCCTATGTAACCTACTAGGATAATGTAATATATTATCACTAGTAGCCTATGTAACCTAATAGGATAATGTAATATATTATCACTAGTAGCCTATGTAACCCACTAGGATAATGTAATATATTATCACTAGTAGCCTATGTAACCTACTAGGATAATGTAATATATTATCACTAGTAGCCTATGTAACCTACTAGGATAATGTAATATATTATCACTAGTAGCCTATGTAACCCACTAGGATAATGTAATATATTATCACTAGTGGCCTATGTAACCTACTAGGATAATGTCATATATTATCACTAGTAGCCTATGTAACCCACTAGGATAATGTAATATATTATCACTAGTAGCCTATGTAACCTAATAGGATAATGTAATATATTATCACTAGTAATATGTAACCTACTAGGATAATGTCATATATTATCACTAGTAGCCTATGTAACCACTAGGATAATGTAATATATTATCACTTAGTAGCCTGTGAACCTACTAGGATAATGTAATATATTATCACTAGTGGCCTATGACCTACTAGGATAATGTAATATATTATCACTAGTAGCCTATGCTAACCCACTAGGATAATGTAATATATTATCACTAGTAGCCTATGTAACCTACTAGGATAATGTAATATATTATCACTAGTAGCCTATGTAACCTACTAGGATAATGTAATATATTATCACTAGTAGCCTATGTAACCTACTAGGATAATGTAATATATTATCACTAGTAGCCTATGTAACCTACTGGGATAATGTAATATATTATCACTAGTAGCCTATGTAACCTACTAGGATAATGTAATATATTATCACTAGTAGCCTATGTAACCTACTAGGATAATGTAATATATTATCACCAGTAGCATGTAACCTACTAGGATAATGTAATATATTATCACTAGTAGCCTATGTAACCTACTAGGATAATGTAATATATTATCACTAGTAGCCTATGTAACCTACTAGGATAATGTAATATATTATCACTAGTAGCCTATGTAACCTACTAGGATAATGTCATATATTATCACTAGTAGCCTATGTAACCTACTAGGATAATGTAATATATTATCACTAGTAGCCTATGTAACCTACTAGGATAATGTAATATATTATCACTAGTAGCCTATGTAACCTACTAGGATAATGTAATATATTATAACTAGTAGCCTATGTAACCTACTAGGATAATGTCATATATTATCACCAGTAGCCTATGTAACCTACTAGGATAATGTAATATATTATCACTAGTAGCCTATGTAACCTACTAGGATAATGTAATATATTATCACTAGTAGCCTGTGACCTACTAGGATAATGTAATATATTATCACTAGTAGCCTATGTAACCTACTAGGATAATGTAATATATTATCACTAGTAGCCTATGTAACCTACTAGGATAATGTAATATATTATCACTAGTAGCCTATGTAACCTACTAGGATAATGTAATATATTATCACTAGTAGCCTATGTAACCTACTAGGATAATGTAATATATTATCACTAGTAGCCTATGTAACCTACTAGGATAATGTCATATATTATCACTAGTAGCCTATGTAACCTACTAGGATAATGTAATATATTATCACTAGTAGCCTGTGACCTACTAGGATAATGTAATATATTATCACTAGTAGCCTGTGACCTACTAGGATAATGTAATATATTATCACCAGTAGCCTGTGACCTACTAGGATAATGTAATATATTATCACTAGTAGCCTATGTAACCTACTAGGATAATGTAATATATTATCACCAGTAGCCTATGTAACCCACTAGGATAATGTAATATATTATCACCAGTAGCCTATGTAACCCACTAGGATAATGTAATATATTATCACTAGTGGCCTATGTAACCCACTAGGATAATGTCATATATTAGCACTAGTAGCCTATGTAACCTACTAGGATAATGTCATATATTATCACTAGTAGCGTGTGACCTACTAGGATAATGTCATATATTATCACTAGTAGCGTGTGACCTACTAGGATAATGTCATATATTATCACTAGTAGCGTGTGACCTACTAGGATAATGTAATATATTATCACTAGTAGCCTATGTAACCTACTAGGATAATGTAATATATTATCACTAGTAGCCTATGTAACCTACTAGGATAATGTAATATATTATAACTAGTAGCCTATGTAACCTACTAGGATAATGTAATATATTATCACTAGTAGCCTATGTAACCTACTAGGATAATGTCATATATTATCACTAGTAGCCTATGTAACCCACTAGGATAATGTAATATATTATCACTAGTAGCCTGTGACCTACTAGGATAATGTAATATATTATCACTAGTGGCCTATGTAACCTACTAGGATAATGTAATATATTATCACTAGTAGCCTATGTAACCCACTAGGATAATGTAATATATTATCACTAGTAGCCTATGTAACCTACTAGGATAATGTAATATATTATCACTAGTAGCCTATGTAACCTACTAGGATAATGTAATATATTATCACTAGTATCCTATGTAACCTACTAGGATAATGTAATATATTATCACTAGTAGCCTATGTAACCTACTAGGATAATGTAATATATTATCACTAGTAGCCTATGTAACCTACTAGGATAATGTAATATATTATCACTAGTAGCCTATGTAACCTACTAGGATAATGTAATATATTATCACTAGTAGCCTATGTAACCTACTAGGATAATGTAATATATTATCACTAGTAGCCTATGTAACCTACTGGGATAATGTAATATATTATCACTAGTAGCCTATGTAACCTACTAGGATAATGTCATATATTATCACTAGTAGCCTATGTAACCCACTAGGATAATGTCATATATTATCACTAGTAGCCTGTGACCTACTAGGATAATGTAATATATTATCACTAGTGGCCTATGTAACCTACTAGGATAATGTAATATATTATCACTAGTAGCCTATGTAACCCACTAGGATAATGTAATATATTATCACTAGTAGCCTATGTAACCTACTAGGATAATGTAATATATTATCACTAGTAGCCTATGTAACCTACTAGGATAATGTAATATATTATCACTAGTAGCCTATGTAACCTACTAGGATAATGTAATATATTATCACTAGTAGCCTATGTAACCTACTAGGATAATGTAATATATTATCACTAGTAGCCTATGTAACCTACTAGGATAATGTAATATATTATCACTAGTAGCCTATGTAACCTACTAGGATAATGTAATATATTATCACTAGTAGCTCTATGTAACCTACTAGGATAATGTAATATATTATCACTAGTAGCCTATGTAACCTACTAGGATAATGTAATATATTATCACTAGTAGCCTGTAACCTACTAGGATAATGTAATATATTATCACTAGTAGCCTATGTAACCTACTAGGATAATGTAATATATTATCACTAGTAGCCTATGTAACCTACTAGATAATGTAATATATTATCACTAGTAGCCTATGTAACCTACTAGGATAATGTAATATATTATCACTAGTAGCCTATGTAACCTACTAGGATAATGTAATATATTATAACTAGTAGCCTATGTAACCTACTAGGATAATGTCATATATTATCACCAGTAGCCTATGTAACCTACTAGGATAATGTCATATATTATCACCAGTAGCCTATGTAACCTACTAGGATAATGTAATATATTATCACCAGTAGCCTATGTAACCCACTAGGATAATGTAATATATTATCACTAGTAGCCCTATGTAACCTACTAGGATAATGTAATATATTATCACTAGTAGCCTATGTAACCTACTAGGATAATGTAATATATTATCACTAGTAGCCTATGTAACCTACTAGGATAATGTAATATATTATCACTAGTAGCCTATGTAACCTACTAGGATAATGTAATATATTATCACTAGTAGCCTATGTAACCTACTAGGATAATGTAATATATTATCACTAGTAGCCTATGTAACCTACTGGGATAATATAATATATTATCACTAGTAGCCTATGTAACCTACTAGGATAATGTAATATATTATCACTAGTAGCATGTAACCTACTAGGATAATGTAATATATTATCACTAGTAGCCTATGTAACCTACTAGGATAATGTAATATATTATCACTAGTAGCATGTAACCTACTAGGATAATGTAATATATTATCACTAGTAGCATGTAACCTACTAGGATAATGTAATATATTATCACTAGTAGCCTATGTAACCTACTAGGATAATGTAATATATTATCACTAGTAGCCTATGTAACCTACTAGGATAATGTAATATATTATCACTAGTAGCCTATGTAACCTACTAGGATAATGTCATATATTATCACTAGTAGCCTATGTAACCTACTAGGATAATGTCATATATTATCACTAGTAGCCTATGTAACCCACTAGGATAATGTAGTATATTATCACTAGTAGCCTATGTAACCTACTAGGATAATGTAGTATATTATCACTAGTAGCCTATGTAACCCACTAGGATAATGTAATATATTATCACTAGTGGCCTATGTAACCCACTAGGATAATGTAATATATTATCACCAGTAGCATGTGACCTACTAGGATAATGTAATATATTATCACTAGTAGCCTATGTAACCTACTAGGATAATGTAATATATTATCACTAGTAGCCTATGTAACCTACTAGGATAATGTAATATATTATCACTAGTAGCCCATGTAACCTACTAGGATAATGTAATATATTATCACTAGTAGCCCATGTAACCTACTAGGATAATGTAATATATTATCACTAGTAGCCTATGTAACCTACTAGGATAATGTCATATATTATCACTAGTAGCCTGTAACCCACTAGGATAATGTAATATATTATCACTAGTAGCCTATGTAACCTACTAGGATAATGTAATATATTATCACTAGTAGCCTATGTAACCTACTAGGATAATGTAATATATTATCACTAGTAGCCTATGTAACCTACTAGGATAATGTAATATATTATCACTAGTAGCCTATGTAACCTACTAGGATAATGTCATATATTATCACTAGTAGCCTATGTAACCTACTAGGATAATTTAATATATTATCACTAGTAGCCTATGTAACCTACTAGGATAATGTAATATATTATCACCAGTAGCCTGTAACCCACTAGGATAATGTAATATATTATCACTAGTAGCCTGTGTAACCTACTAGGATAATTTAGGACAGATCAAACTTTTTTTAGCATCGTTCATTCACAGTTTCTTTTTTAATGACCACACATCTTCCATTAAAACCTCGATGTGTCTCTCTCATGCGCTGCGTAAAGGGCTCCTCTGTCCAAAAATAGAGGGAGGAGATTTGATCTGTAGGTTTGCATGACGTATGTGCAGTTGGAGGTGCTGTCACAACAGGAGAGGGTGGGGGTGTGGGGAGTCAGGAGAGGCACCGCTCAGCAGTTCACCCAGAGGTCAGTCCCTCCACCGACCCAGCGGCTGGAGGTCCAGCCATTCCCCCTGTCAGGTCTAATGTCTCTGGGCTTGTTGAAGGGAGGGAGGCTCGGTAGGTGGAGTTATACCCATCCTGTGAAAAACACCCTCAAGTGTTGTTTTTCTAGTTGAATGGGAAACAATGGGCCTTTATTATGTCCGATTTGTATTGGCAGGAAAAGGTAGGAGATAGGTAGGATAGATAGGAGAGAAAAGTGGATCAGGATTTAGAATGAGATTCATGTGTAAACAGGTTGGGCCAACCACTGATTTAGAATGGGATTAATTTACATTTACATTTAAGTCATTTAGCAGACGCTCTTATCCAGAGCGACTTACAAATTGGTGCTTTCACCTTATGACATCCAGTGGAACAGCCACTTTACAATAGTGCATCTAGGTCTTTTAAGGGGGGGGGTGAGAAGGATTACTTTATCCTATCCTAGGTATTCCTTAAAGAGGTGGGGTTTCAGGTGTCTCCGGAAGGTGGTGATTGACTCCGCTGTCCTGGGCCAACCACTGATTTAGAATGGGATTCATGGGCCAACCACTGATTTAGAATGGGATTCATGGGCCAACCACTGATTTAGAATGGGATTCATGGGCCAACCACTGATTTAGAATGGGATTCATGGGCCAACCACTGATTTAGAATGGGATTCATGGGCCAACCACTGATTTAGAATGGGATTCATGGGCCAACCACTGATTTAGAATGGGATTCATGGGCCAACCACTGATTTAGAATGGGATTCATGTGTAAACAGGTTGGGCCAACCACTGATTTAGAATGGGATTAATGGGCCAACCACTGATTTAGAATGGGTTTAATGGGCCAACCACTGATTTAGAATGGGATTAAAGGGCCAACCACTGATTTAGAATGGGATTAATGGGCCAACCACTGATTTAGAATGGGATTCATGGGCCAACCACTGATTTAGAATGGGTTTAATGGGCCAACCACTGATTTAGAATGGGATTCATGGGCCAACCACTGATTTAGAATGGGTTTAATGGGCCAACCACTGATTTAGAATGGGATTAAAGGGCCAACCACTGATTTAGAATGGGATTAATGGGCCAACCACTGATTTAGAATGGGATTCATGGGCCAACCACTGATTTAGAATGGGTTTAATGGGCCAACCACTGATTTAGAATGGGATTCATGGGCCAACCACTGATTTAGAATGGGTTTAATGGGCCAACCACTGATTTAGAATGGGATTCATGGGCCAACCACTGATTTAGAATGGGATTCATGGGCCAACCACTGATTTAGAATGGGATTAATGGGCCAACCACTGATTTAGAATGGGATTCATGTGTAAACAGGTTGGGCCAACCACTGATTTAGAATGGGTTTCATGGGCCAACCATTGATTTAGAATGGGTTTCATGGGCCAACCACTGATTTAGAATGGGATTCATGGGCCAACCACTGATTTAGAATGGGATTCATGGGCCAACCACTGATTTAGAATGGGTTTAATGGGCCAACCACTGATTTAGAATGGGTTTAATGGGCCAACCACTGATTTAGAATGGGATTCATGGGCCAACCACTGATTTAGAATGGGTTTAATGGGCCAACCACTGATTTAGAATGGGATTCATGGGCCAACCACTGATTTAGAATGGGATTCATGGGCCAACCACTGATTTAGAATGGGATTCATGGGCCAACCACTGATTTAGAATGGGATTCATGGGCCAACCACTGATTTAGAATGGGTTTAATGGGCCAACCACTGATTTAGAATGGGATTCATGGGCCAACCACTGATTTAGAATGGGATTCATGGGCCAACCACTGATTTAGAATGGGATTAATGGGCCAACCACTGATTTAGAATGGGATTCATGTGTAAACAGGTTGGGCCAACCACTGATTTAGAATGGGTTTCATGGGCCAACCATTGATTTAGAATGGGTTTCATGGGCCAACCACTGATTTAGAATGGGATTCATGGGCCAACCACTGATTTAGAATGGGATTCATGGGCCAACCACTGATTTAGAATGGGTTTAATGGGCCAACCACTGATTTAGAATGGGTTTAATGGGCCAACCACTGATTTAGAATGGGATTCATGGGCCAACCACTGATTTAGAATGGGTTTAATGGGCCAACCACTGATTTAGAATGGGATTCATGGGCCAACCACTGATTTAGAATGGGATTCATGGGCCAACCACTGATTTAGAATGGGATTCATGGGCCAACCACTGATTTAGAATGGGATTCATGGGCCAACCACTGATTTAGAATGGGATTAATGGGCCAACCACTGATTTAGAATGGGATTAATGGGCCAACCACTGATTTAGAATGGGATTAATGGGCCAACCACTGATTTAGAATGGGATTCATGGGCCAACCACTGATTTAGAATGGGTTTCATGGGCCAACCACTGATTTAGAATGGGATTAATGGGCCAACCACTGATTTAGAATGGGATTCATGTAAGGTTGGGCCAACCACTGATTTAGAATGGGATTAATGGGCCAACCACTGATTTAGAATGGGTTTAATGGGCCAACCACTGATTTAGAATGGGATTCTGATTTAGAATGGGATTAATGGGCCAACCACTGATTTAGAATGGGATTCATGGGCCAACCACTGATTTAGAATGGGATTCATGGGCCAACCACTGATTTAGAATGGGTTTAATGGGCCAACCACTGATTTAGAATGGGATTAAAGCGCCAACCACTGATTTAGAATGGGATTAATGGGCCAACCACTGATTTAGAATGGGATTCATGGGCCAACCACTGATTTAGAATGGGTTTAATGGGCCAACCACTGATTTAGAATGGGATTCATGGGCCAACCACTGATTTAGAATGGGTTTAATGGGCCAACCCACTGATTTTAGAATGGGATTCATGGGCCAACCACTGATTTAGAATGGGATTCATGGGCCAACCACTGATTTAGAATGGGATTCATGTCATGGGCCAACCACTGATTTAGAATGGGTTTCATGGGCCAACCATTGATTTAGAATGGGTTTCATGGGCCAACCACTGATTTAGAATGGGATTCATGGGCCAACTACTGATTTAGAATGGGTTTAATGGGCCAACCACTGATTTAGAATGGGTTTAATGGGCCAACCACTGATTTAGAATGGGATTCATGGGCCAACCACTGATTTAGAATGGGTTTAATGGGCCAACCACTGATTTAGAATGGGATTCATGGGCCAACCACTGATTTAGAATGGGTTTAATGGGCCAACCACTGATTTAGAATGGGATTCATGGGCCAACCACTGATGATTTAGAATGGGTTTAATGGGCCAGCCACTGATTTAGAATGGGATTCATGGGCCAACCACTGATTTAGAATGGGTTTAATGGGCCAACCACTGATTTAGAATGGGATTAATGGGCCAACCACTGATTTAGAATGGGATTCATGGGCCAACCACTGATTTAGAATGGGATTAATGGGCCAACCACTGATTTAGAATGGGATTCATGGGCCAACCACTGATTTAGAATGGGATTCATGGGCCAACCACTGATTTAGAATGGGATTCAGGTTGGGCCAACCACTGATTTAGAATGGGTTTAATGGGCCAACCATGGGATTCATGGGCCAACCACTGATTTGATTTAGAATGGGTTTAATGGGCCAACCACTGATTTAGAATGGGATTCATGGGTGTAAAGAATGGGATTCATGGGCCAACCACTGATTTAGAATGGGTTTAATGGGCCAACCACTGATTTAGAATGGGTTTAATGGGCCAACCACTGATTTAGAATGGGATTCATGGGCCAACCACTGATTTAGAATGGGTTTAATGGGCCAACCACTGATTTAGAATGGGTTTAATGGGCCAACCACTGATTTAGAATGGGATTCATGGGCCAACCACTGATTTAGAATGGGTTTCATGGGCCAACCACTGATTTAGAATGGGATTCATGGGCCAACCACTGATTTAGAATGGGATTAATGGGCCAACCACTGATTTAGAATGGGATTAATTTCATGGGCCAACCACTGATTTAGAATGGGATTCATGGGCCAACCACTGATTTAGAATGGGATTCATGGGCCAACCACTGATTTAGAATGGGATTCATGGGCCAACCACTGATTTAGAATGGGAATCATGGGCCAACCACTGATTTAGAATGGGTTTAATGGGCCAACCACTGATTTAGAATGGGTTTAATGGGCCAACCACTGATTTAGAATGGAATTCATGGGCCAACCCCTGATTTAGAATGGGTTTAATGGGCCAACCACTGATTTAGAATGGGTTTAATGGGCCAACCACTGATTTAGAATGGGTTTAATGGGCCAACCACTGATTTAGAATGGGATTCATGGGCCAACCACTGATTTAGAATGGGATTCATGGGCCAACCACTGATTTAGAATGGGATTAATGGGCCAACCACTGATTTAGAATGGGATTAATGTGTAAACAGGTTGGGCCAACCACTGATTTAGAATGGGATTAATGGGCCAACCACTGATTTAGAATGGGATTAATGGGCCATCCACTTATTTAGAATGGGATTAATGGGCCAACCACTGATTTAGAATGGGATTCATGGGCCAACCACTGATTTAGAATGGGATTAATGGGCCAACCACTGATTTAGAATGGGTTTAATGGGCCAACCACTGATTTAGAATGGGTTTAATGGGCCAACCACTGATTTAGAATGGGTTTAATGGGCCAACCACTGATTTAGAATGGGTTTAATGGGCCAACCACTGATTTAGAATGGGATTAATGGGCCAACCACTGATTTAGAATGGGTTTAATGGGCCAACCACTGATTTAGAATGGGTTTAATGGGCCAACCACTGATTTAGAATGGGATTAATGGGCCAACCACTGATTTAGAATGGGATTCATGGGCCAACCACTGATTTAGAATGGGATTAATGGGCCAACCACTGATTTAGAATGAGATTAATGTGTAAACAGGTTGGGCCAACCACTGATTTAGAATGGGATTAATGGGCCAACCACTGATTTAGAATGGGATTAATGGGCCAACCACTGATTTAGAATGGGTTTAATGGGCCAACCACTGATTTAGAATGGGATTAATGGGCCAACCACTGATTTAGAATGGGATTAATGGGCCAACCACTGATTTAGAATGGGATTAATGGGCCAACCACTGATTTAGAATGGGTTTAATGGGCCAACCACTGATTTAGAATGGGTTTAATGGGCCAACCACTGATTTAGAATGGGATTCATGTGTAAACAGGTTGGGCCAACCACTGATTTAGAATGGGATTAATGGGCCAACCATTGATTTAGAATGGGATTAATGGGCCAGCCACTGATTTAGAATGGGATTAATGGGCCAACCACTGATTTAGAATGGGATTAATGTGTAAACAGGTTGGGCCAACCACTGATTTAGAATGGGATTAATGGGCCAACCACTGATTTAGAATGGGATTAATGGGCCAACCACTGATTTAGAATGGGATTAATGGGCCAACCACTGATTTAGAATGGGATTAATGGGCCAACCACTGATTTAGAATGGGATTAATGGGCCAACCACTGATTTAGAATGGGATTAATGGGCCAACCACTGATTTAGAATGGGATTAATGGGCCAACCACTGATTTAGAATGGGATTAATGGGCCAAACCACTGATTTAGAATGGGATTAATGTGTACTGGTTCCTGATCTTTGATGCCAGCTCGTTATTAACATCATATCTATAAATAAATGCCAGACACGTCCCAAATAGCACTCTATTCCCTATATAGTGCACTACTTTAGACTTTACAGCCCTATAACCTGGTCTACACTGTAAATGCTCTATAGCATGTCATATTGCTGGAACTGACTTTACAACTTTCACCAACAGGGGAAGTTCCTTTTTATTTAAAGTGTAGGTACAATGGGAAAGTATTCAATTTGATTAACTTGGTCAAATTTACCAATAAAAAAACCCCAACTAGGACAAAAGGAATGTTTCAGGTTGGTAAACTCTATTACATAATTCCCTCATCACCTGGTCATTATATAAACATACTGTATATAAATGCTCTATAAATAACCCTTTACATCCTGTATATAAATGCTCTATAAATAACCCTTTACATCCTGTATATAAATGCTCTATAAATAACACTTTACATCCTGTATATAAATGCTCTATAAATATCCCTTTACATCCTGTATATAAATGCTCTATAAATAACACTTTACATCCTGTATATAAATGCTCTATAAACAACACTTTACATCCTGTATATAAATGCTCTATAAACAACACTTTACATCCTGTATATAAATGCTCTATAAATAACACTTTACATCCTGTATATAAATGCTCTATAAATAACATTAGACTTTACATCCTGTATATAAATGCTCTATAAATAACACTTTACATCCTGTATATAAATGCTGTATTAATAACATTAGACTTTACATCCTGTATATAAATGCTCTATAAATAACACTTTACATCCTGTATATAAATGCTCTATAAACAACACTTTACATCCTGTATATAAATGCTCTATAAATAACTGTATATAAATGCTCTATAAATAACACTTTACATCCTGTATATAAATGCTCTATAAACAACACTTTACATCCTGTATATAAATGCTCTATAAATAAATAACATATAAATGCTCTATAAATAACACTTTACATCCTGTATATAAATGCTCTATAAACAACACTTACATCCTGTATATAAATGCTCTATAAACAAGACTTTACATCCTGTATATAAATGCTCTATAAACAACACTTTACATCCTGTATATAAATGCTCTATAAATAACACTTTACATCCTGTATATAAATGCTCTATAAATAACACTTTACATCCTGTATATAAATGCTCTATAAATAACACTTTACATCCTGTATATAAATGCTCTATAAACAACACTTTACATCCTGTATATAAATGCTCTATAAATAACCCTTTACATCCTGTATATAAATGCTCTATAAATAACACTTTACATCCTGTATATAAATGCTCTATAAACAACACTTTACATCCTGTATATAAATGCTCTATAAACAACACTTTACATCCTGTATATAAATGCTCTATAAACAACACTTTACATCCTGTATATAAATGCTCTATTAATAACACTTTACATCCTGTATATAAATGCTCTATAAATAACACTTTACATCCTGTATATAAATGCTCTATAAACAACACTTTACATCCTGTATATAAATGCTCTATAAACAACACTTTACATCCTGTATATAAATGCTCTATAAATAACACTTTACATCCTGTATATAAATGCTCTATAAACAACACTTTACATCCTGTATATAAATGCTCTATAAACAACACTTTACATCCTGTATATAAATGCTCTATAAATAACATTAGACTTTACATCCTGTATATAAATGCTCTATAAATAACACTTTACATCCTGTATATAAATGCTCTATTAATAACATTAGACTTTACATCCTGTATATAAATGCTCTATAAATAACACTTTACATCCTGTATATAAATGCTCTATAAACAACACTTTACATCCTGTATATAAATGCTCTATAAATAACATTAGACTTTACATCCTGTATATAAATGCTCTATAAACAACACTTTACATCCTGTATATAAATGCTCTATAAACAACACTTTACATCCTGTATATAAATGCTCTATAAACAACACTTTACATCCTGTATATAAATGCTCTATAAACAACACTTTACATCCTGTATATAAATGCTCTATTAATAACATTAGACTTTACATCCTGTATATAAATGCTCTATTAATAACATTAGACTTTACATCCTGTATATAAATGCTCTATAAATAACACTTTACATCCTGTATATAAATGCTCTATAAACAACCCTTTACATCCTGTATATAAATGCTCTATAAACAACACTTTACATCCTGTATATAAATGCTCTATAAATAACACTTTACATCCTGTATATAAATGCTCTATAAACAACACTTTACATCCTGTATATAAATGCTCTATAAACAACACTTTACATCCTGTATATAAATGCTCTATAAACAACACTTTACATCCTGTATATAAATGCTCTATAAACAACACTTTACATCCTGTATATAAATGCTCTATAAACAACACTTTACATCCTGTATATAAATGCTCTATAAACAACTGTATATAAAGACTTTACATCCTGTATATAAATGCTCTACTTTAATCCTGTATATAAATGCTCTATAAACAACACTTTACATCCTGTATATAAATGCTCTATAAATAACATTAGACTTTACATCCTGTATATAAATGCTCTATAAATAACACTTTACATCCTGTATATAAATGCTCTATAAACAACACTTTACATCCTGTATATAAATGCTCTATAAACAACACTTTACATCCTGTATATAAATGCTCTATAAATAACACTTTACATCCTGTATATAAATGCTCTATAAACAACCCTTTACATCCTGTATATAAATGCTCTATAAACAACCCTTTACATCCTGTTATAAATCCTCTATAAACAACTATAAATAACACTTACATCCTGTATATAAATGCTCTATAAACAACACTTTTTACATCCTGTATATAAATGCTCTATAAACTTTAACCCCTCTATAAACAATCCTGTATATAAATGCTCTATAAACAACACTTTACATCCTGTATATAAATGCTCTATAAACAACACTTTACATCCTGTATATACATGCTCTATAAACAACACTTTACATCCTGTATATAAATGCTCTATAAACAACACTTTACATCCTGTATATAAATGCTCTATAAACAACACTTTACATCCTGTATATAAATGCTCTATAAACAACACTTTACATCCTGTATATAAATGCCTATAAACAACCTTTACATCCTGTATATAAATGCTCTATAAACAACACTTTACATCCTGTATAAATGCTCTATAAACAACACTTACATCCTGTATATAAATGCTCTATAAATAACACTTACATCCTGTATATAAATGCTCTATAAACAACACTTTACATCCTGTATATAAATGCTCTATAAACAACACTTTACATCCTGTATATAAATGCTCTATAAATAACACTTTACATCCTGTATATACATGCTCTATAAACAACCTTACATCCTGTATATAAATGCTCTATAAACAACCCTTTACATCCTGTATATGTATATAAATGCTCTATAAACAACCCTTTCCTGTATATAATGTTTTATAAACAACCCTTTACATCCTGTATATAAATGCTCTATTAAAACAAGACTTTACATCCTGTATATAAATGCTCTATAAACAACCCTTACATCCTGTATATAAATGTTTCATAAACAACCCTTTACATCACTGTATATAAATACTCTATAAACAACACTTTACATCCTGTATATAAATGCTCTATAAACAACACTTTACATCCTGTATATAAATGCTCTATAAACAACACTTTACATCCTGTATATAAATGCTCTATAAATAACACTTTACATCCTGTATATAAATGCTCTATAAACAACACTTTACATCCTGTATATAAATGCTCTATAAATAACACTTTACATCCTGTATATAAATGCTCTATAAACAACACTTTACATCCTGTATATAAATGCTCTATAAACAACACTTTACATCCTGTATATAAATGCTCTATAAACAACACTTTACATCCTGTATATAAATGCTCTATAAACAACACT
>NW_027038625.1:0-34111 GCF_034236695.1 Oncorhynchus nerka
GCTTGTGCGAAGCTGGCTATCGAAGGTAACGAATCTAAAGAGGAGGACAATTTCTTAACGACAATAATCATACAACTAAACAGACTGAATGAGTGTAAGGCCTAGATTCCATCAGATCAAGCATTATCCGGCGACCTGTCAAATCGGTAAGCAGCTGCTCTTGATCATTGTCACGAAACTACAACCGTCTTACTTGAGTTACATGTTCGAGAAAGTGTAGGCTATATAGAAATAATGATGGTCAAATTCAAAATCATGAAACTAAATAATGAGGATTTCTATCAGCCTAATCGAGGTGTAGATTACATCTCACATTCCAGTGTTCAAACTTCTAAACAGGACTGCATGAGATTTCTGTTAATGCAACTCCGTGGAGCCAATGGCAAAGTCTGCTTTAGGTATAACGCCAAGAGCCGCTTGTGGATTTGACAGCTCTAACACAGTTCCACATCTCACACCGCCAAAACAACCGCTATGCAGATGTCGGCTAAAGCGGATGTGATTGAATAGAGCACCAAGTGAGGGCGAGTATGCATGTATGTGATAATTACCTGTATCACCTGTCGTGACCAGTATCATGACGTTGGCCTTGGGGTATGTTTATGACAGTCATAAATACCTCTTCCCCCCTTTTTCCTCTCTCTACCCTATTGATGTTACATTTGCAAAACCCTTGGTTAACATAGAGATTCTGGGAACATCAGAAGGTGGGGGGAAATTAACTATATTCTGGTAATGCGACCAATTGAACATACACGGTGGTACTTAATGAATATGATGTCAGTTCGGTTGTCATCTGAGACATTCTCATCAATGATAAGATGACAAACTCTACAGTGGAAAGTCTATCCACCAGAGTTATCGGATTCACATGGAATTGTTGTTCAATTTAAATGTTTGAATATGAAATTATTCGTGATGGGATGAAATGTGATTTTAGCTTCTAAAATGTGAGATTTGGGTTTTCATAAGATAGGGCTCTGCTCAATCAGTGGCCCGCCCTGTGAAGGGACATGGGCTATAAAACTTTTCAAACACGCCCTCCTCTCCCTTCCTATATAAGCCCTTGACGACAATATAACCTCCTGTTCCGAGGACGTGAGGACAACGGTCTGATGTCAGAATGGTTCAGATAATAACTACAGAACGAAGCCAACATCAGCGTGAGCTTTGGTTGCGAATGGTATGAACTTTGAACTCTTATTCACTACAGAAGTGATACCTCCTAGCCGTTGAGTTAGCAACAGCCGCTGCAAACGAGGTTTAGGAAGGAACAGACAGAGTATCCCATCTACCACACAACGACGTTTCTACAACGTATTCAATTTACCAGCAGAGACAGTCTTCAAATGACGAAGGACTTGGTTGGGCAACACGGCCTTCCATCTACCACCAACCTATCGTAGCTCAGAGTAAATATTTACTGCATTTTCCTTTTCCAAATGGGCGGTAATTTAGAATGCATAAGATACTGTATTTACAATAGCACAGCTTCGCCCTTTGTTCCTCAGTCTTCCCGCTCTTTCACTCAAACCCAGCCCCTTTTCTTTTGTGTAACAAGCTGTCATATATGTTCCGCCCGCTAGGGACGTTTTCCTTTATGACGTATTTTGTAATCAAGTTATGATTTAATTATGTGTATGTGTAATTCTGTGTGATTTGTTAGGTAGTAAATAAATAATTAAACCATATTTTGTATTGCTGGTTCAACTTGTCAGCCAGGGTTCGTGCAGATAACCAAGAATTTACAACTTTCAGATGAGACTGAATTAAGATGACGATTAATATTGACTGCTATTGATGTAAAACATTACTAGGTCTTTAAGAGTTTATTCGGAAGATAACAGCTCTATAAATATTATTTTGTGGTGCCCGACTCTCGAGTTAATTACATTTACATGATTAGCTCAATCAGGTAATATTAATTACGGAGAAATTATTTTATAGAATAGCATGTCATATCACTTAATCCGGCATAGCCAAAGACACGACATCAGTATAGCAGGTGCAGACGACTGCAGCTGTGAGGGCTGTGGTTGAGATAATAGGGATGTCAGATCTAAAAGAAAGAGGAACAATTTTCTTAAGTGGAAATAATTATACAACAAAACAGATACGTGTGATAATTACCTGGACCACATTACACTGTTCAGGTCTACAAGCCTCTGGAAGTTCCAGCGGGCCACTCCAGGACTGGAACAGCTTGGTGGAAAGACTCACCTGTCACCCAGCGAGCTTGGTGGACAGATAAGCACAATATTATTTCAGTGACTTAACCTTGACTACACTAACCTAAATGAAGTGTGTGTTTCTGGGCTTTAGTCGACACAAATTAAAACACAAATTAAATAAAGGATGCAGGAACTGAGCCCTAGGACGATGCCACAGGACTACCTGGCCTTGTGACTCCAGGCTAGCCCTGTCCCCAGTCCACCTGGTCGTACTGCTGATCCAGTCTCTGCTGTTTCTGTCTGCGGCTATGGAAACCTCGACCTGCTCAGGACTCACTAAAAGTGCTACCTGGTCCCAGACTTGCTGTTTGATCCTGTCTCTCTCTACCGGACCTGCTGTCTCAACCTCTAATTACTCAGCTATGAAGAGCCAACTGGCATTTACTCCTGAGGTGCTGAACTATTTCACCCTGTATAACCACTGTGATTATTATTTGACCCTGCTGGTCATCTATGAACGTTTAAATGTCTTGAAGAACGATCTGGCCTAGATGTCTGCACTCCTTTATAATCTCCACCAGGACAGCCAGAAGAGGACTGGCCACCCCTTAGAGCCTGGTTCCTCTCTAGGTTTCTTCCTAGGTTCCTGCCTCTCTATAGGTAGTTTTTCCGAGCCACTGTGCTTCTACGTCTGCATTGCTCACTCTTTGGGGTTTTAGGCTGGGTATCTGTATAATCACTTTCTGACAACTGCTGATGTAAAAGGGGCTTTATAAAATACATTTGATAGATTGCTTGTATATGCTTCTATTCACGTATATGCTTCTATTCACATTTCCTCAATAGGAAGTTGTACCTTAAGCCAAATCTTCTTCCTGGTCTTTTCCGCTGGGGACGGGGCTTCAGGTTTGGGAAGGGAGTGCCTAGAGAAGATTTAAGAAATTAATGAAATTCAATTTGGGTTAGCTTGATTTGATTTGTTATGAAAAAGAATGCTATTAAACATTTAAAGTATAACTTTTAATGTATATTAACAAAGTGCATATAAATCTAACCATTCAAAACAAATCTGAACAGCATAATAGAATATTGCACCATATCAAAGAAAAATAAATAACAATGTGCAAAACTGCAGCATCCCACTTAAAACATTAAACTGGTCCCTCTTTTCTCTCTCTTCTTTATTGCCATGTAATAACCAGCAGCACACAGCAATGCTGACCATACTTTGCTTTTATGAGAGATTTGCATTCAGAAATGCAAGCTGCCTCACTTTCGAGGGGCTGATGCGGTTTCTTCTCTCAGTAATTATTTTTCCCATTTTTGAGAAGACCCTTTCAGAGGGAACGGATGTGGCCATTATGCAGAGTCTCCATGTCATGACTTTAGTAAACTGTGGGTAGACAGAGGCCTTGTTCTTCCACCAGCTCAGAGGAGGAGGGGCTCCTCCAAATAGGACCGGACCTCCATTATGGCATCTGCTGAGGAATTCCTTCGTGCTGCATCCCCAGTTGCTCTCTCATCAGACGTTTGTGGCACTACTGCTCGTGCTTCTGCTCAATCTGCTCCCTCTTCTTCCTGTTGCCCTGGTGCCTGAGACAGCTGACTGCTGGGGCTGTCCCTCCCTGCTGCTGAGGTTATTCTTTGAAGAGCCTCATCACTCACTCTGGCATCACTGAAGGCTAACTTCTTAAACCTGTGGTGAAGTGCAGCGGTTTCTGATAGCACGTGATTATAATCCATTCTGTCCATTGATGAACACAGGATGTCCATCAAGTCTGTCACATGTCCTGTGGTTACATTTGCTTCTCTCTGGCGGCTGGCTGTGATTCGCTGCAGACCCTTACACAGGAGCATAATTTCTGAGGCTGTCACATAGCTGAAAGGAGAGAACAGTAACTTATTAGTTCAGGTTCATGTTTTGTCTACTGACACTACATTCTCATCTACTGCTCATATAAATATATAATGATGTAGTAATAGCTGCTTACTGTACCTCTCTCCACTGATCTCCACAGTGACCTGCTCAAAGGGTTCCAGGACTCTGCACACCTCCTCCACCACCTCCCATTCCTCTTGGGTCAGAGCATCAACAGGTGCATTGACAATGACCAGGCTAGAGATGATCTACGTCTGGTGTTCAACCTTCCCAAGTTCTCTCACGTCACTCCGCTCCTCCGCTCTCTCCACTGGCTTCCAGTTGAAGCTCGCATCCGCTACAAGACCATGGTGCTTGCCTCACGGAGCTGTGAGGGGAACGGCACCTCAGTACCTCCAGGCTCTGATCAGGCCCTACACCCAAACAAGGGCACTGCGTTCATCCACCTCTGGCCTGCTCGCCTCCCTACCACTGAGGAAGTACAGTTCCTGCGCAGCCCAGTCAAAACTGTTCGCTGCTCTGGCCCCCCAATGGTGGAACAAACTCCCTCACGACGCCAGGACAGCGGAGTCAATCACCACCTTCCGGAGACACCTGAAACCCCACCTCTTTCAGGAATACCTAGGATAGGATAAAGTAATCCTTCTCACCCCCCTTAAAAGATTTAGATGCACTATTGTAAAGTGGCTGTTCCACTGGATGTCTTAAGGTGAACGCACCAATTTGTAAGTCGCTCTGGATAAGAGCGTCTGCTAAATGACTTAAATGTAAATGTAAATGTAGATGATGGCATCAGGCATCCCCATCTGGTGTTGTGTAGACTTTAGTTTTCAGCACCTAATGTGCTCCTGTGGAAGTATTCCACAGCTGCTTTCACTTTGTCCACAGTGGGCTTCATCAGCTTCAGAGCATCTCTTACAATCAGGTTGATTGTGGGCAAGACCTGGATGATGGGTCCATTTAAAATGTTCATGGCTTTGTTTATGTTAGATGCATTGTCACGGCTAACACAACAGACGACTTTTCCATCTACTTACCATTCTCTGGCCACTCTCACAGTTCCTCTGCCAAGTTCTGTGAGGTGTGTCTGTCGCTGAACTCAAAGCAGTCCGTCCAGAAGACCGCTAGACATCAAAAGAAGTGGTTACCCTTGATGTCCAGCAGTGAGTGGTAAGGCAAACTGCAGTAGCTTTTTGACTCTTTTCCACTGAAGCCTGTGTGCTCATACAGTTGTAGAATAAGATTTTGAAAGGGGTTTCCTGCTTGAATTGTGTACATTGGATTTAGACTATTGCCATAATTTCTAAAACCTCTGTCCTCCATGATCAAAAATGGCTGGAAATCGGTGGCAATCATTTTACTAATGCAATATCAATTTGGCCTTGTTTTGCTACAGACATAGACTTTGGCATAAACTGGTCCATAGAAGACTGCGCTGCTGTTGGAAGCAGAGTATGCCTACTTGACTGGGTGGATACATCTCCACGTGTGAAGGTGCTGGCTCCACCACTATCACTAGCAGGCCCGCTAGTTTCTCGAAACTCCGCTACAGCTAGCTTCACAGTTGGGTGCACAGTTCGCATATGCCGGTGTAGGTTGTGCGTAGAGCCGGCTTTATATGAGATTTTGTTTTGGCAAATTCTACACTATGCTCTAACACTGTCAACATTATTAAAATGCATCCAAATGCTACTGTGCTTCCTACTCATTTTCCAGCTGTTGTCTTCACAGCTGTCCTTCCTCTCTCTCCTCGGCTGCTAAGTGTGTGACTGTGAGTGAATTGGCCCAGCCCTCCCTCGCGCATCTTTGGTTCAGTGGTTGACACTGCGTGTCTGATTGACAGGAACGACAGGTGAGGCTGTTAGTCTGATCAGACAGTCAGAAAGAATGTGTGCTTGAGCATTTGGGCCTATATTATTTGATGTATTTTTCCGTTCTTTGAATTAGTTCATTCTATTCATTTAAATATTTTGATTATTCATACGTATTTTTTAAAATTTATTTTATAAATAGATTTGGCTCTTCTGATATGCGAGCCGGCTCCCAACGTTCACCTACAAGAGCCGAGTCTTAGAGACGACTCGTTCGCGAACGACCCATCACTAGTGGGTAGCTACAAATAGACTACAAATGCATGCTGGACCGGGCATGCCCTGAGCTAATTAAGTGAGCACTACTGGAGCGAAATTGGAGGAGATTAAAAGGCCGATGCTCCAGCCTTTGGGAATCTCGCTCAGCGCTCCAGTCAAATTGGGAACGCTCTTCTCCTGACTCCGCTCAACTCACATACTCTGCACAGCTGTGAACTGAAGCATGATAGGTTATTTATTAAGCTGACAGTCCCCAAAATCGGGCACTAGAATTACTTTTAAAAAATATGTACGTTTGCATAACTTATTTTATTGATTTTCCACAGTTTTATAAGTCAGAAGACAGCCATCCAGACCTTCCTACAACCATGTACACATCCTCTGTCGAATAAACGTATATTTGCCTTCCTGTGGTGGTCGGCTGCATCATTACATCCATTTAAGGGGCGGCCCTTAGAAAAACATGTATCCAGCTCTACTGCTTCACTGCACAGACAACGCAAAGTAATGGCTGAATGTGTCTCGAGCAGGCAGGTTTAAATACATAACTTTCATAGCTGTACGATTAAGAATGCAACCTACACACTTCATGAAACCTAAAATAAGTAAAGAAGTACATTTGTGTGGAAGTAAAACATTTGTTATACGTCGGAGGCAGACGCATTGCAAATGCCCAGAACGACAAAATCTAGCCCTTCTCCCCTGGTCTATAGGAGGGACGCACCCTGTTTAAATGGCCCGAATATTGATTTAGACGTTCACAAATTTGACAGATTTGGACTTTCACCAATGCCATGATATGTTTGGTAAAGTAATAAGAAAATTGAAATATTTTGGGTAGATGTTCCTAAAACAGAGCATAATCATAACCATATAAACTACAATATAAACAAGGGATACATTGCAAAAAGTGAAGCAAGACTAAATATCTTATATTAGTGTTTTAGTTTTTGTATCAAGCTAAATTATCTAAATGTCATTAAATATTTAGCTTATTTTAATAGAAAAAAAGGCTTAATACAAGTAATTTTTTTCACAATATATATATATTATTATATATATATATATGTTTTACCCTTTTTTCTCCCCAATTGGTAGTAGTTACAGTCTTGTCTCATCGCTGCAACTCCCGTACTCGGGAGAGTTTCAGGGTGTGGCTTCAGATACATTTCACACTGTAACATTTGCCATTTATTATTTTCAAAATTCTTCAAGATCTGTCAAATTGGTTGTTGATCATTGCTAGACAACCATTTTCAGGTTTTGTCATAGATTTTCAAGCAGATTTAAGTCAAAACTGTAACTCGGCCACTCAGGAATATTCACTGTCTTTCTTGGTAAGCAACTCCAGTGTAGATTTGGCCTTGTGTTTTTCGGTTATTGTCATGCTGAAATATGAATTAATCTCCCAGAGTCTGGTGGAAAGCAGACTGAACCAGATTTTTCTCTAGGATTTTGCCTGTTCTTAGCTCCATTATTTTTTATCCTGAAAAACTCAACAAATCCTTAACGATTACAAGCATACCAATAACATGATGCAGCCACCACTATGCTTGAAAATATTTAGAGTGGTACTCAGTGATGTGTTGTATTGATTTGCCCCAAACATAACACTTTGTATTCAGGACAAAAAGTGAATTGCTTTGCCACATGTTTTGCAGTATTACTTTAGTGCCTCGTTACAAACAGGATACATGTTTTGGAATATTTTATTCTGTACAAGCGCCCTTATTTTCAGTCTGTCAATTAGGTTAGTATTGTTGAGTAACTACAATGTTGTTGATCTATCCTCAGTTTTCTCCTATCACAGTCATCAAACTTTGTAATGATTTTAAAGTCACCATTGGCCTAAGCAGCAGGTAGCCTAGTGGTTAGAGTGTTGAGACAGTAACCGAAAGGTTGTTTGTTTGAATCCCCAAGGTGGGAAAATCTGCTGTTCTGCTCTTTAGCAGGCAGATAACTCCCACAACAAGTGCTTCCCGGGCACCGATGATGGGATGTCGATTAAGGCAGCCACCGAACCTCTCGGATTGAGGAGTTGGGTTACAATGCGGATTTCTGGTTGAATGCATTCAGTTGTGTATCTGACTAGGTAACGCCTTCCCTCATGGTGAAATCCCTGAGTCATTTCCCTTCCCTCTCCCGCAACTGAGTTAGGAACGATGCCTGTATCTTTGTAGTGACTGGTTGTATTGATACATCCAAAGTGTAAATAATAACTTCACCATGCTCAATGCTGAATATTCAATGTATGCTTTTTTTTTTTTTTTTTGTACCAATCGACCAATAGGTGCCCCTTCTTTGCGAGGAATTAGAAAAACTCCTGGTCTTGAATCAATGTTTGAAATGCACTGCTTGACCGAGGGACCTAACAGATAATTGTATGTGTGGGGGTACAGAGATAATGTAGTAATTAAAACATCATGTTATTAAACACTTATTTCACTATTAGTCCATTCAACTTATTATGTGACCTTTTAAGCACAGTTTTACTCCTGAACTTATTATGTGACTTGTTAAGCACAGTTTTACACCTGCACTTTATAGGTGACCTGTTACACATTTTTACTCCTGAACTTTACTATGTGACCTGTTAAGCACAGTTTTACTCCTGAACTTATTATGTGACTTGTTACACAGTTTGACTCCTGAATTTATTTAGGGCTTGCCCTAACAAAGGAGTTGAACACTTATTGACTCAAGACATTTCAAGCTTTTCATTTTTAATTAATTAAACATTTTTAAAAACATAATTCCACTTTGGAATTATGGGGTATTGTGTGTTGTAATAAAATAAATAAATCACAATTTGTATACATTTTTAACTCGGGCTGTAACGCAACAAAAGTCAAAGGGTGTGAATACTTTCTGAAAGTATATATTATTCTACTTTTTACCCAAGACAGTGCTGCTCCTCTTTAGTAAAATGAGCCGTACCAACCATGTGACTGCCCTGACTCTGTCACATTTTCCAAGGGAGAGGAGAGGGAGAGGTCACCACATGGTTCAGAGTTTTGACCACAGCATCAGAAGTAAGGACCTGTCCCTCTTTTGGTCTCTCCTCACACACCTTGGGCACACTGGGCCTTTCCTACTGATATTACCATTATTTTTCTATTGTCATTTTGTTGTTAAGTGTATGCTTTCTGGGCAGTGCACTCAAGAGATTGCATTGGGCAACATACGGTAACTTCCAAAATATAACAGTGATTCGATTTGTATGAATGGTGCCAAAATGATCCTCAAAAGATTGTTTAGTCTGTGTGTTTGTATGTGTGCTTGCATATGTTGTATTGGAAATTGTATAGTCTGATGTTGGAACATTGATCATAGAAAAGATTAGTGTAACAGCACGGCAGACTGTGATTGCAACATCTCCACTACAGTATGCCTGTTTCTCACAGAGATATGTGAAATGTTCCGTCAACCACGCCTGCTGGCTTCACCACACCCTTTCACCTCTATTTATTTGAAATATATATCTAGTCCTAACATATACAGTATGCTTTTTCTTACAATTGTTAATTTTTACATTTTCAGCCAGTTGCAGTTTCTGGAAAATCATGTCCACAATTACATTACAATCAATAGCTCTAACTCTCCAATATTTTCCATACTCCTATTTCTCTTCTCTCTTGTGTTATATAACTCCTGGGTTTTCTCCTGCTGCAGTGACTGATTAGCATTGCTGTTTATTAATCCCAAACGCCCTTTGCATCAATGACAACAGTTGAGAAACATGTCGAGACTCTGGGATATGTGAGTAAAACAAAGACTACATTCTCCCGGGCCAAAACAAACTCCTTATTTTAGGATTTGAAGTAATGACTTTGAGGAAGGCATTTCATAACTGTTTTGCCTCTGAAGAGGAGACACAGAAACGCCCCTTAAAGCCACACAGTCATTCCTGCTCAAAGTCACCTACCACACAAATGCCCATAGTAAAATGGGAATACAATGTCAGATATTTTCTTAATGTGATGTTGTTAATGTTTTGTTAATGTGATATCACTGTGCTTCATCTAATAGCAAAACAAATGACCTGGATTGCAGTTGAAATTACATTAAAAGTACAAGGTGCAAATGATCAATGCTGTTTCAGATTCTGCGCAGATTATTAGGCAACAGCATTTGTGAAGATCTCCACAGACCTGTGATGACCTATGCATGCTATTTTGAGTACATAATACTAAATGTATAGCTACAGTAACCTCAACATGTGGCCATGGATGTGTTACTCATTTTAAGATTGAATGTGACATTCGTTTGTAAGATAACTTCAGGCTATTTACTTACCTTTATTTAATTAGGCAAGTCAGTTAAGAACAAATTCTTATTTTCAATG
Source organism: Oncorhynchus nerka (assembly GCF_034236695.1). Taxonomy (NCBI): domain Eukaryota; kingdom Metazoa; phylum Chordata; class Actinopteri; order Salmoniformes; family Salmonidae; genus Oncorhynchus; species Oncorhynchus nerka. Next base: position 10,486 of record NW_027038625.1, read on the forward strand.
ATGGTCTATGAACAATGATGGTCTATCCAAGCAGAAGATACAACTACTTCAAATGTTGATATTTGGCTGATATTTGGTTGCATTGACCAAACACAATTGAATATCACTAAATATCATTACATTTGAAATCAACCAGAGCTTGAAACCCTAGGCCTATTTATTGTCTATTTTTAGTTAAATTATGGGTTGAATTGAAACAATAGCAAATTATATGTAGGCCTAATTAGCATCATTGATAAAGTATGGTCACATTTAATTTGCTCTGTTAAACCTACCCTTTGGAATGTCTTCCATAGCAACAGTGAATAATATCATAGCTAAGCAGGGCTTGGGAGATCAGAGGGTAGCTGTAGATAGATCAATTCTCCAGTAGGAGGTGCTGCCCAGCCTATTGGTTTTTTCTGATACTGGATATAATGTTGAAATTCTGACATTGTTTTAAATGTACAAATTCAACGTATTTTATACAAGGTTGGTCTGTTGAAATTTGGTTACCATAATGACATAATCCTGTGGTTGAAATTTCACCTCAAAACAGTTGATTACTTTTTTCAAATCCAATGTATTTTCCACATAGATTCCACATCACAATACGTTGACAAATTACGTTGAAACAACATTGATTGAACCAGTTTGTGCCTAATGGGTTGCCCGAATAACAAGCAAAAAATACATTGCGGAATGCTCTCATTTGGTGCATGATGGCCAAGCCAATGACTGAAAGAATTGTGTTTCTCTGATCACTCCAACATTCAGTGCTGGAGGACGATGGTCTCTTACCAGACTCCTTCAGACAGTGATCTGTCTAACGTGTTGGCACAGGTTGAATTGGCATGCACATAGCTTATTATATTGTGTGTGTGTGTGTGTGTGTGTGTGTGTGTGTGTGTGTGTGTGTGTGTGTGTGTGTGTGTGTGTGTGTGTACGCAAGCATATTTGAGACTTACTACTGCTGATGGAAAATTCCACACATTGACATTGGAGGTAGGTAAAGCCCCTGATCGTATGGCAGGCCTATGATGTACATACGGGGAGGGGACTAGATGTACTTCGTATTAGCTGTATTTACCATAGACACCGTGGTTTAAAGAACAAACTGCCACACCTCCAAAGGATATAGACGTACGGGGAGGGAACTAGATGTACTTCGTATTAGCTGTATTTACCATAGACACCGTGGTTTAAAGAACAAACTGCCACACCTCTAATATTAATACTCCAATAGAGCTAACCTTCAAATGTAATCCGTTTAAGAATGTCAAAAATATACAAACGGTCAATGGTCACATGCACAGTAAGAAACTCAGGCCCTGCTCTTTCACAGAACAACATAGACACATTTCAGACAGGATAGGCAGCCTGAGATATCGGGAAAGATACTGGGGAGAAAACACTATGACACAGAAAATAACAACCAATGTTTTCAGTTGCAAGATATTCAATTTTTACACAACCAATGTCTTTCAATTGAAATATATTCATTTTTGTGTATTTGAAACGGTCTATTTGGGCCTGTTTGCTCACTTGTGTTGTTTTCCATAGGTTATTCACTTCCCCAACATTTAGATTACCTCTCCTTTCAGCAGATTAATTGGAACCAAAAATAGAAATACTGTTAACATGACGTAGGCCTATTTTGTCTGATTCCTCATGCCTATATAATGACCTGTCGCCTACTAGGTCAAACTCATTCCACTGTGGGCCGAGTGTCTGCAGGTTTTAATTCCTCCCCTGATCAATTAAAGTAACTAATTAGTTAGGAACTCCCTTCACCTGGTTGTTTGTCTTAATTGGACACGAATTGAAAGGAAATAACGAAAAGTATCGTGGACCCTCCATGGAATGAGTTTGACACCCCCTAACTAAAGAACATTGCTTATTGTCTCTTGAACACCACCATCACCTGTGCACAGGTGGGAGGGCAAATTAGGGTGTGGTGAGAGCTGGGGCTTGTTCAGCAGGAAGCAACGTGTTGGAACATTCAGAAAGAAATATGCTATGTAGAACAAACATGCCTCTCCAACACAGCCCTTCCTATCTCCAAAGTGCCCGCAAGTCGTCATCAAGGATCAGCTATTTTCCCAATGTCAATCATGTGTTTAGGAGGCACTGAAAATAGCTTACTTACAATTTGTGATGATAAGTGTTGTTGCAGAAATAAATATGCCTATAAAATGTAACATTTTTAATAATTGCCTATGGTGGCATTTGGTATGCTGTGAATTTCTGTGATGCTGTGAATTATAAACTTTTTTTAAGGGGGATGGGAGGGGGTTCATTTTGAGCACATGCTTCCCTTAAAGGTATGTCCAACGCCCTGCTCCGACATATAGAATAAGGAATCACGTCGGCTCTATTCGTGGAATTTCTATCTGCAACGTTCAGGACGTTTTGCAACTGAACGTGGCCAAGATACCTTTACCTTGTATAACGGCGACGCGTCTGTGGTGATGGGAGGGAGGTTATAAATAGCGAGTTGGTGAAAAGTTTTGTTGTTTGAGCACATAGCTAACGGTCCATAGAGGCAAGGATAGAAACACCTGCGAAACTTCTTTTTTTCAACGATGAACAGAATTATTCTCAGCATTTTCGCAGTTGGCCTGTGTTTTTCAGTTGGTAAGAAACAATTGCTTGTCTCATTTAGGTATCAATTTGATACCTAAAATAATCTTCGATATGTGTACTGAATTATTTAGACTAAACGATATTCGACAGTCCTCTTCATCCGAAGCTAAACTGTATTTTCTTGTAATAAGATACACGATACTTTATCATATCAATAGGTTAACTTTACAGCCAATTAGAAAACGTGGATGTCGTAAGAAGCCACATTTTGATCTTTTGCCCAATTATTGGCAAAATAACTGGTCTGATTGGTCAAACGACCAATTACTAGTGAAAAATATCTGAAAATCAGCTTAATTGTTTGCATTTGAAAGTTCGGATCCTCGTATCATAGAGCGGGAAAGGGGCAAATAAATAATTGTTTATCTGAAAAGTTCAATACATTAGTATTATGAAATGATCTGCTGCTATTTGTCCATGTTACAATGTTAACTGAATATGCTGATGTGTTTTTTAGTCTTTGTATTGAAAAATAATGTATAATAAGAGCTCGGATTCTTCCATAAACTGGTTACAATAAAATAATCAACAGCTTTTTGAACAGTTTTACTCATCCTACTTCATTGACGTGATGGTAATGAAGTGGCCATTATTTGAGTCTTCAATTGCCACCAATGAAACGTTTGAGATTAATATCTGAAACTGATTTAATCAATCATATTTGTCTTAGTTAAGTAGTGATTGTTGGCACGATGCGCTTCTAGAAATGGTAACATTGTAGCTACCGTAGCCCAAGCTCTTGTTCATTACTCAGTTCCATTACACGTAAGTCATTGGAGTAAGGAGTCTAATGTGCCAGTCAGTGCCGTTTATGATGGCGGACGATTTATTTTTCATGAGCATGACCTTATTTCTATTACAGCATGTTGGATGCCTGTCATTCATATTCCTTTCACCCAGTTGTATTTAACATCGATAGGTCTACGCTACTACATTTTCCCTAAACCTATCATGAGGTTGCTACAACCTAGCCTATGAAAAGTTTACGAAGTAGGAGCACACAGGTGAGAGAAATTCTTGGACAGTGACTCATGCCTGTAATCCTTAGTCCAACAGTTGGAAACGAGTATCGATTGGACAAATTCCGTTTTTTAACCCCGCTTCGTTTGTTTCCGTTGAAGAAACATGAACAGAATCGGCCAAATTAATACACCCCTAATCACGCATAAACACAGTTCACTTTAATTGTAGCCACGTATCCATTTTAGTCTGTACTCACCTTTCCCCTTCGTTTGTGGACTTCAATGAACACATCAGCTACATGTGACCTAGCAAAACTTATCCAAGCCAAACCATGTCATAACTGCTACACACAGCCTACATCGTTGTCCCCTTATTAGCTAAAGTAATGTCCTAGTTAACATAGCTAATATAACTTATACATTAGTAAACCCATTACAATCATGCAGTAATGTTGCTTTGTAGTCAGTCAGCAGTTAGCAAATGACATACCCAAATCTAACTGCCTGTAGCTCAGGACCTGAAGCAAGAATATGCACATTCTTGATACCATTTGAAAGGAAACACTTTGAAGTTAGTGTAAATGTGAAATTAATGTCAGAGAATGTAACACATTAGGATCTGGTAAAAGACAATAAAAAGGAAAAAAATGTAGTGTTTTAACTTTGAAATGCAAGCGAAAGGTCAATGTATTATTCCAGGTTAGGTGCCATTTTAATATTTGCCACTAGATGGCAGCAGTGTATGTGCAAAGTTTTAGACTGAACCATTGCACTTCTGTTCAATGTTGTATAAAGTCTTCTCAAACGTGCCTAATTGATACATTTTCAATTTCATAACTGTGCGCACTCCTCAAACAATAGCATGGTATTCTTTCACTGTATTAGCTACTGTAAATTGGACAGTGCAGTTATTTTAAGATTTTAAGCTTTCTGCCCATATCAGATATGTCTGGGAAATGTTCTTGTTACTTACAACCTAGAAGAAAAAGAAACGCACACCTATTTAGGCGAGGTGCTGGCTAGCGGAGTAAACTTCAAAATAAAAGAGCCGCACACTCTAGGAGCTCAGATGCAAAAATGTCATTACCAACGTTTCGACAGCCAAGCTGTCTTCATCAGGGTCTAATCGCAAACCCTGCGGAATGACTCGTATATAGTGTCAGAAGACACAGGTGTCTGTAATCATGGCCATGAGTGGCCTAATATCATTGTTTTATTCTCAGATATTAAAATGGCTTACAAAGAACAGCAAACAAACAACAAATGGATAGCATACGATCATAGATTCATTTTAGACTACACAAGCTTACAAACGACTACAATGGCAAAGTAACAATAATCACAAGAATGGCTTCAGATCAGTCTACATTGAGACTGAAGGGAGCAAGGGTCTTTAAGTTAAAGATCCAGGCAGTCTCTTGTTTTAACAATAAATTATCAAGGTCACCCCCTCTCCTAGGGAGGGTGACATGTTCGATGCCAATATAACGCAGAAACGAAATCGAGTGGCCTGCCTCCAAAAAGTGGGCCGCACAGTTGCGGTAAAGTAAAGTTTTTGCACCTAATGGTGCTACGATGCTCTGAGATGCGTACTTTTAATTTGCGCTTTGTTTTACCCACATCATTTTTACCACAAGTTACAAGATAAAATAACTGCCTTAGTGGAGCACGTAATAACACCTTTTGATTGGGATCGATTTCCCTGTTTGTGGGTGTTTTAAGTATCGACATTCATAAGTTCCATTGCATTGAGCACAGCCATTACACTTGTAATTTCCATCCAGTAGGGGCGCAAAGACGTTGTTCAGGAATATCTTGGTGGTAAATCAGTTTACCAATTGGTCTCTGAGATTTCTGCCCCTTGAGAATATGACCAAGGGAATGTCCAAAAACACATTACCAAGACATCGGATTTTAGAATGTGCCAATGGTTGTGAACGATTCCCTTAATTTGTTCAGAACGCTTTGAAGAGCGGGTAGTTAGAACACAAGAATGAATCTTTTTGCAAGACTGACCTTGAAAAAGGTCACGTTTTGTTTTGAATTTTCTCAATGGCAATATTAATCTGATCATTTTTGTAGCCCCTCTCCTTGAACTTTCTGTTTTTTTTGCAAATGTAGGGCAAACTATTTTTCAAGGGAAGTGGGTGACAACTATCAGCCCTCAACAAACGGTTACGATCAGTGTATAGAACATTATCTTCCCACAACTGATTTGACGCGTATCAGATTGCATAGTAAATCTCAAATGATCAGAACAGGAGTTAAGAAAAGCATGGAACGCCTGAAGCTGTTTTGCATCACCCCTCCATAGAACAAAAATATCATCAATCTACCGTTTCCAAATAATCATGTTAAGCAAGAAAACATTTTTGTTACTTACAACCTCATGCTAATCACATTAGACTACGTTAGCTCAACTGTCCCGTGGGGGGACAACTAGCTAGCTGCATTTGCTAGCTAAGTGGAACTTTATTTTCATTTTTGAAGAAATTAATTTGTTGAAACTTGTCTTTGAGTCAACTACTCAACACATTTTATGCACTGCAGTGATAGCTAGCTATCTGTAGTTTATGCTTTCAGTACTAGATTAATTATCTGATCCTTTGATTGGGTGGACATGTCAGTTCATGCTGCAAAAGCTCTGATAAATTGGGGTACGTCCCCCGGAAGTTGTCATAATTGCTGTGTAAGTCTATGGAAGAGGGTGAGAACCAAGAGCTTCCTAGGTTTTGTATTGAAGTCAATGTAACAAGAGGAGGACAGAAGCTAGCTGTCCTCTGGCAACACCATTGTGTTACCCTACAGCATGCTGTTGAGGCTACTGTAGACCATTGCAAAAATGTTTTAATTATTTGGTGACGTGAATATATTGTATAGTTTTGAGTTATCCTTTTTAGATACGTTTTACAATTATGAAATTCGATGAGGATGGTCCTCCCCTTCCTCCACTGTTCTCTACAGAATAACTTTGTTAAGAAGGGATTGCCTTTAATAAACAATGAATCCCTTTGAAAACAGCCTGTGGCATCTGAGTCAATTATGTTAGTGTCAAAATTGACTTAGTGTAAATGTAATAACTTTGGTCATAGTCAATCTAGTCTCAAACAGTTTGTAACATCACACTGGGTAAATTAAGGTTTGGTTTGGATTTATGTCCATTTGCCCACTAACGTGGGTGCGGCGATTTGCACTTCATCCAATAACATAGTGTGACAGACTTGCCTAGCAGCTCTGTTTACATAAGACCACACTTCACACATTTCTTTTAACTTGAGAAATACTGCACCGAACACCTTAGTTAGATGTGGAATTGCGCCACTAAACATCCTCGGTCAAAACTACAATTAGATTGATCTTAAATTAATTATTGGGATTTTGAGGATATTAAATAGCTATCCTACAGTGCCTACAGGGGGGCAAACATCAATAACCAAACAAGATATTGTTCAGGAAGGCTGAAATCAATTTTTGTCTTTTTCTAATGAGCAACAGAACCCATGTGCCAATCAGCCTGTTCAGTGGCTCTTAAGAGCCCCAAAGCTTGGTCTGAACATTAATACGCATCACTTGTGATTTGCATAAGGACCATTTGAATTCGCAATCATTTTCAAAAACAAAAAGTTAAATTGATTCGCACCGTTTTTATAGGGTTAGTGTTCCTACACTGCCATAGCTCCATGTTAGTGTGTGTGTTTACAGAAGACTGAGGGACCACCTGTACTAATGAGCTATCTAGCATGTTCCTGAACACCTGTGTGTAAAGGATGAAGGCTGCCAGAAAAATTTAACTGAAAAATACTGTTGGCTGCTACTGTTAGAACCAGTTAAAATTGTGTACAGTAAGTGTATTCTGCATTTGTGAAATTATTTGGAGGTGATGTGAAACTAAAGGGCTTTGTTTCTCAAACCTTATTACAATTGAGAATGGATTCGGTTTAAATTGAGTTTTTGGCTGCCAGAGCCAGTCTACCTCTGAAAATAACATGAGGTCCTTGGATCTTAAGGAGTTACAGGACCTTCAGGAGTAACGGTACCATCAGGCTCCTTAAGAGTACATCTTGGGCTAATGTAGCCCATTTTGTAAACCTGGGATGACTTGACCCTTATTGACTATATAGGACCATATGGTCAGCAGATAACAATGCTTTATAAAGGAATGTCATCAATTATTTATTTATGGTTAAATGGATAGTTAACCCAAATTACAGAATAAAATTGGTTTCCTTACCCTGTAAGCAGTCTATGGACAAGGTATGACAGCGATCCAGGCTTTAGTTTTCTTCACCTGGCCAATTTCAAATGCTTACTTTTTCCCTTTTTTTATTTTTTATTTACATTTCCTAAACACCCTAAAGTATCTGTTCACCTCAATGAAGCTAGGCTACTTATAGATTTGGATATGAAGTGGAAACGCTAATAGCGGTACCACTGACTTGCATTGGATTTGTGCTAAAAAGTTTGAGACCGTGGCCAGATCGGTAGGCCTATACTACAAAGCAGGATCGATGAGTGAGTTAGTCAGCTAAACTTGATAAACAACTCTTATTTTCTGATTAATGAAGAAAGCTGAGATGTTTAAAGTCAATTAGACCATTCCAATTTCAAGCCGGTCTTGAAAAAAAGTTAGCTGGTTTACTCATTGATCCTGCTATGTAGTAATTGGTATTTTATTAGGGATCCCGATTAGCTGCTCCCAAGGCAGCTACTCTACTCTTCCTGGGATCCAAACACATTAAGACACTTATTACACACAACAAAGGATAAAACATTACATAAACTGTCACACCACCACATCCACAACACAATGTATGATCCCACTACACAACAATATTAGTGAACGTGTGCCATTGCCAGTATGTGTGTGTCTCTTCAGTCCCCACTGTTTCAAAGTGTGGAGAAAAAATATATAATAATCTGCTTCTACTGTTTGAATCAGTTACCTGATGTGGAATAGAGTTCCATGTAGTGATGGCTCTATGTAGTACTGTGCGCCTCCCATAGTCTGTTCTGGACTTGTGGATTGTGAAGAGACCTCTGGCATGTCTTGTGAGGTATGCATGTGTGTCCGAGCTGTGTGCTTGTAGTTTAAACAGACAGCTCGGTACATTCAGCTTGTCAACACCTCGAACAAAAACAAGCTGTGATGAAGTCAATCTCTCCTCCACTTTGAGCCATGAACTTGACATGCGTGTCATTAATGCTAGTTCTCCATGTACATTTAAGGGCCAGCCGCACTACCCTGTTCTGAACCAGTCCCTCTTTGTGGCACCTGACCACACGACAGTAGTCCAGATGTGACCAAACTAGGGCTTGTAGGTCCTGCCTTGTTGACTGTGTTAAGGCAGAGCAGCGCTTTATGGACAGCCTCCTCCCCATCTTAGGGTAACCAATGCGTAATGGCTAGCTAGTTAGCGGTGGAGTGCGCTAATAGCGTTTCAGTCGGTGACATCACTCGCTCTGAGACCTTGAAGTAGTTGTTCCCCTTGCTCTGCAAGGGCTGCAGCTTGTGTGGAGCGATGGGTAACGATGCTTCGTGGGTGTCAGTTGTTGTGTGCAGAGGGTCCCTGGTTTGAGCCCAGGTAGGGGTGAGGAGAGGGACTGAAGCTATACATTTAGATTAGCTACTGTTGTATCATGTTTTGACCATGATAGTTTACAATCCAGGATTACTCCAAGCAGTTTAATCTCAATTTGCTCAATTGCCACATTATGAATTACAATATTTAGTTGAGTTTTAGTTCATGTCCCAAATACAATGCTGTAAGTTTATTCATATTTAGGACTAATATATTCCTTGCCACCCACTCTAAATGTTGTAGTAGCTGACATATACAGTGTTTATTTTTATTGAACCTGGTTTATATTAGTTGAGTATCTGGAACATCAGCATTTGTGGATTTGATTACAGGCTCAATGTCCAGAAACAAAACTTTCTTCTGAAACTCCAGCTACAACAGTCATTTACAACATTAACAATGTCTACACTGTATTTCTGATCAAGAGATGTTATTTAAATGGACAAAAAAAGCTATTTTTTCTTTCAAACAAGAACATTTCTAAGTGACCCCAAACTTTTGTGTATAGGACAAAACACACCACAAGGCACAACACTACATAAAGAGACCTAAGACAACATAGCAAGGCAGCAACATATGGTAGCAGCACAAAACATGGTACAAACATTGGGCACAGACAGCACAAAGGGCAAGAAGGTTGAGTCATCTGAAAAGTAAGGGGCCTAAACAGCTGCCCCGGGGAATTTCTGATTCTACCTGGAGTATGTTGGAGTGGGTTCCATTAAAGAACACCAGCTGTGTTCTGTTAGACAGGTAAATCTATCCACAATATAGCAGGGGGTGTAACGCTATAACAGGATTTTCAGGCAGCAGTCATTTGTGTAAGTTCTATGCTTGTTGAATGACCTTCCCTATAAGTGGAAGTTTTCTAAGGGTTGATAACGGGCTGATTGGTCGGATATTTGAGCCAGTTAAGGGGGCTTTACTATTCTTGGGTAGCGGAAATTCTTTAACTACTCTCCAGGCCTGAAGGCGCACACTTTCTAGTAGGCTTAGATTGAAGATATGGCAACTAGGAGTGGCAATATCGTCCGCTATTATCCTCAGTAATTTTCCATTCAAGTTCAGACCCTGGTGGCTTGTAGTATATCCTAATCTTACTAGATTTGCGCACACTGTACATAGATTTTCTATTGTGTTATTGACTACGTTTGTTTACCCCATGTGGAACTGTTTTTGTCGCTTTGCTTTATCTTGGCCAGGTCAGTTGTAAATGAGAACTTGTTTTCAACTGGCCTACCTGGTTAAATAAAGGTGAAATAAAATTAATTGTAAAAATCCCTCCGGTAAAGAATAACATGTATTGCTAACAGGCTAAGGAAACTTCATAATTTGGGTGAACTATACCTTTAATTTGCCATGTGACTCTTATTCCTAACTTTGTGGCTCTTGTACTATTTTATTTTCGGTGAATTCATTCCACCCTATTTGATGTTTAGGGTTGGTATGTGTGGTTTGTCAAACCCTTAGGCACAGATCCAGGCATACTAGACTCGCCTAGATTGCGTGTCAGAACCTGTCCACATTATGCATCTGATTTGCCGTTTTTGTGTGACCCATAGTTTTAAATACCTTAGTTCCACGAAGCATGCCTTTGTCCCAGCTCGGGTTTCAAACCACACCCTTACTATAGGATTTTCTGCAATCATCTACCTTGACTGAGTTCTTCCTGAATTGTGACTATGTACGAATCAAAATGACACAATTTCTGGCCTCATTCCTCATGATTTTTACCAAATATTTTCAGAACATGATTTCATACATTTGCATAGGTTCCCCTGAAGTTTTTTTGTCGGTGAAACTAAGACCGTATGAGAATGTAATGTTGCTCGCTTACTCTTTTGGCTCAGTGTTTTTCAGTGTAATACTCTGGGGTGTATTCACTAGAAAACAAATGGGAGGGGCCTACCTGAATTTGTGCAATAGAAACTAGTTTTGCAAATGTTGATACCTTTATCTGAATCCCACAGTTCTTACCTTTCTAACAGTACTAAGGATGTGTTTGTAGGACTTTTGTAAAAACTTAAATGTACTTTGAGGGCAGTATACAATATGTATAGTTTAGAAAATGCCACCAGATGGTGTCAGAGTAAAAGGTTTAACCTTTCAGGGACATGGTGTAGAACTAGTGTGCATTGCTGACACCCTCAAGGTAAAACATTTTACTTGACTACGGGAATTATGGTACACTATGAACACAACAGTATGTGGATACCCTTTTGAAATTAGTGGACTTGGCTATTTTAGCCACACCATTGCAGACGGGTGTATAAATCAATCACACAGCCACACAATCTCCATAGACAAACATTGGCAGTTGAATGGCCTTACTGAAGAGCTCAGTGACTTTCAACGTGGCACCGTCGTAGGATGCCATCTTAAACTGTAAAGTTTGGTGGCGGAGGAATAATGGTCTGGGGCTGTTTTTCATGGTTCGGACCCCTTAGTTTCAGTGAAGGAAAATCTAATGCTACAGCATACAATGCCATTCTTGACGATTCTGTGCTACCAACTTTAGCAACAGTTCGGGGAAGGCCCTTTCCTGTTTCAGCATGACAATTCCCCCGTGCACAAAGCGAGGGCCATACAGAACTGTCGATCGGTGTGGAAGAACTTGACTGGCCTGCAGAGCCCTGACCCCAACCCCATCGAACACCTTTGGGATGAATTTGAACGCCAACTGTAAGCAGGCCTAATCACCCAACATCCGTACTCGACTTCACTAATACTCTTGTGGCTGAATGGAAGCAAGTCCCCGCAGCAATGTTCCAACATCTAGTGGAAACCCTTTCCAGAAGATTAGAGGCTGTTGTAGCAGCAACGGTTGACCAACTCCATATTAATGCCCCTTATTTTGGAAGTATGTGTTTGAGCAGGTGTCAACTATGAAAATAGTCGCACACTCCATATATAAACTCCCAGTAATTTATTGGGTATTTAAATACTTTTGCTAATGTAGTGTAACCTTTTTTTTTAGAGAACATTTAGGGGAAACAGAAATTGGGAAAGGCAAACAATACTAAATACTTTGGCTTTTGCTCGGCTTTACTGAACACAGGTTGGAATGAACATTGGAATAGTTCCAGACTTTATTTGTAAAGGATTTTAGGCTTAAGCAAATGTTTTGTGTACTATATGTCCAGATTATTTAAATAAGATGAGACTTGCTCAGTTGAGACACCATTAGACCACTTAAAATGAATAGAATCCTCACATCCATAAAGCCACTGTCCTCCCCTTCTCAATTGTTTTGTTGCACCGTACATCATGGTGGGCCTTAGAACTGGGAGATGCGTAACCAATTGTCCTGAATAACCTGATCGGTTATTTTACGGAATCCTGATCTACCTTTTCGTTCACTATAATTCAATGCACAATGTTTGTTGAAAGCCTTGATCTGCCTGGTCAAGGCTCTAGATTACGACACACCATGGGAGTCTCATCAGGCAACATTGTCATCAGGTGGACAACTTTGGTACTCATGTTAGAAATCTATCAAGTCTGTTTTGCTAATTTATAAGCCTGATGAGATGAGGATCTGCAAATGTAGTGTTTTTGTACAATGACGTGAGAAGCGCATGTCCAACAGTAACACAGGGAGAATGTTTCCTTATGCTACCAGTTTACTTTAGGCAACTTTGTCAAGATGGAATTTGTCTGTTTTCACAGAATGTTGCCTTGCATCCAGTGGTGGAAAAAGTACCCAGTTGTCATACTGTAATTTTACTCAAGTAATAGAAAATGACTCGCGTGACACACCCAGTAAAATACTACTTGAGTAAAAGTATTTGATTGTAAATCTACGTAAGTATCAAAAGTAAATGTTTTTGTTAAAGTATAAATCATTTCAAGTTCCTTTTTTATATTAAGAAAACAAGACAGTAAGGGGCACACCAACACAGATGTAATTTACAAATTAAGAATGTGTCTTTAGTGAGTCCGCCAGATCAGAGGCAGTAAGGGATGACCAGGAATGTTCCCTTTTTAAGTGCGTGAATGGACCATTTCTGTCCTGCTAAGCATTCAATATGTAACATACTTTTGGCTGTCAGGGATCATGTATGGAATAAAAAGTACATTTTCTTTAGGATTGTAGTAAAGTAAGTTTTCAAATATAAATGAAGTACAGATACCCCAAAAATACAACTTAGTACTTTACACCGCTGCTTACGTAAAAACTCCTTACAGAACATAAACACCCGACAATATACAAAAACATAAATAGGGCTGAGGACTGTACAGGGCACTATACAACTGATTATCAGGTCTGTTTTGTTGGCTTGGTAGTTCGAATGGAATCCATGCAATACTGCATAGGCCCACAAGGAGTTTTCTTTCGGATTGGGGAATTTAAGATGCTTGAATGTTGCTACAGGCCAATAAAATTCCCCATGACTATTTTGTGACATGGTAGTCTTGTGTATTTATCAGTCTGCCTTACACTTTGTCCATGTAATAATAATTTGCCTTATATGGTATAACACAAACCATATTGTTTCTAATAATGTACGTCCTAAACATATAGTATGTCCAGTCTGCCTTAAAGTATAACCTTTTGACAGTCATAGGCCACTTTTTTTTTTGTGCATTTTTTAGGGTGAGTTGTATGAGCAACTGTTTATTCATACTCAATGTTCACTGTCCTCTTAAAAGGCAACAATGGTGGAGACAATTATTAAGATGTTGCCTGTGTGGTGAACATTCCCCATGATGACGAATATAGAATCAGACGACCATTATGGTGACGTGAGTCATATGGGAACTGACGGAGTCTCCCCATGCTCTTGCGTGTCCGAACAAGGCTTGTGTGCTCATCCTTAACCCCCTCATTGCTTCGGTAAATGACCTGTTGTGGCAGGAATGCAACCAACTGTAAGCCTAGGGGTAGTTGTGTTTGCGCAACCTGACTGTCTCCTGTTCTTGTGAGGTGGTGACCGATTGGTGGGGCGATGGGAGAGACTGGGTAACTGGTTTGACTGGATTTGTGAAGGGTAATGTAAAGGTGCGGCCCCAAGACTAACAGAAACATTCATGTAGGCCCGTACGTTACTATGCACAGTATGGCAACCTTGTTTGGTGTGCTTCCAGGAGCTGAGCCTGTAGGTTGTTGTACATACTGTAGTGGTAGGGGAATTAGCATTCTCATTGAGGACAATTTATTGTGTTTGTGTTTCCCAGACACATTTAAGTCTAGTCTTGAACTAAAAAGCATGGTCAAAATAGCTTTGTAGTCCAGGACTAAGCTTGATTTGTGTCTGGGGAAACCGTCACTTAGTCTGAGTTTACACAGGCAGTCCAACTCTGCTCTTTAGAACAATTATTGTCAAAAGAGCTGCTCTGATTGGTCAGAAGACCAATAAGTGGGAAAAAAAATCAGCATTTGGCTGCTTTTAGGTCAAAGCATTAAGTGGGAAGGTTGACAAGTGGAAGTTTACTTGTGCGCTTACATCTGTCCCGTCTGCCTTCTCTGGGTATTCCCTCAAGGATGTCTTGTCGGAACGACACCTTATTTCATATTTGAACCTAAAGAATGGAATTCAAACAATGATTGAATGATCAGCTCAAATGGCAATAAGATGTTTTGATACAGTGAGTGGCTTTAAAGTTGGATAAAAGCTGAATCAATGTCTGCAAGGTCACAATGATACTTTGTCATGTAGTGCATCAAAGACCGTGGACACCTGCTTGTCGAACATGTCATTCCAAAACCATGGGCATAAATATAGAGTTGGTCCCCCCCCCCCTCCTTGCTGCTATAATTTGAGAAGGCTTTCCACTAGATGTTGGAACATTGCTGTGGGAACTTGCTTCCATTCAGCCAGGAGCATTACTGAGGTCAGGCACTGATGTTGGGCGACTAGGCCTGGCTCGCAGTCGGCGTTCCAATTCATCCCAAAGGTGATCAATGGGGTTGAGGCAGGTCTCTGTGCAGACCAGAAGTTCTTTCACACCGATCTCGACAAACCATTTGTGTATGGACCTCAATTTATTCACAGGGGCATTGTCATGCTGAAAAAGGAAAGGGGCTTCCCCGAACTGTTGCCACAAAGTTGGAAGCACACTCATCTAGAATGTCATTGTACACTGTAGCGTTAAGATTTCCTTTCATTGGAACTAAGGGGCCAAGCTCAAACAATAAAGCATCCCCAGATCATTATTCCTCCTTCCACCAAACTTTACAGTTTGCACTATGCATTGGGGCAGATGGTTCTCCTGGCAGCCACCAAACCCAGATTTGTCAATCGGCCTGCCAGATGGTGAAGAGCATTCTCTGGAGTGATGAATCACGTTTCCACTCGAGTCCAATGGTGCTGAGCTTTACACCACACCAACTAACGCTTGGCGTTGCATGGTGATCTTCAGGTGTGTGCGGCTGCTAGACCTTGCAAACCAATTTCTTGAAGCTCCCGACGAACGTTTATTGTGCTGACGTTGCTTCGAGGCAATTTGGAACTTGGTAGTGAGCATTGCAACAGACAGACTATTTTACGTGCTTCAGCACTTGGGGTTCCCATTCTGTGAGCTTTATGTGGCCTACCACTTCACGGCTGAGAAGTTATTGCCCCTAGACGTTTCAACTTCACAACAACCGCACTTGCAGCTCTAACAGGGCAGAAATGACAAACTGACTTGTTAAGGTGGCATCCTATGACAGTGCTACTTTTTTTTTTTTTACACCTTTATTTTACTAGGCAAGTCAGTTAAGAACAAATTCTTATTTTCAATGACGGACCTAGGAACAGTGGGTTAACTGCCTGTTCAGGGCAGAACGACAGATTTGTACCTTGTCAGCTCGGGGATTCGAACTTGCAACCTTCGGTTACTAGTCCAACGCTCTAACCACTAGGCTACCCTGCCGCCCCATTAAGTCACTGAGCTCTTCAGTAAGGCCATTCTACTGCCAATGTTTGTCTATGGAGATTGCATGGCGGCAGTGCTCGCTTTTATACACCTGTCAGCAATGGGTGTGGCTGAAATGACCGATTCCACTAATTGGGTGTACACATACTTTTTGTGTGTATATATTGTGTGGAACATGACACCAAGCAGTTGAGTCATCTGGTTGATTGTGGAGATCCACTCACATTCAATGGAAGTTTGGTGGGGTTTTTTTATGATCAGGAGTGGCACTTTGTAACCAGAGTCTGAACTCATCTGCGATGGGGTAACCGAAACCAGTGTTTCAGGGGGGGAGCAGGCTTCTGAATAGTGCTTTTACAACTTTTTCTAAGCAACCCAACGTTCCTTGGTTCAATCAAATTGCTTAAATTATTTTTGTCCACTAGACATTGATAATTGAAGGTCATACCATGTTTTCCTGCTTTCATGGAAAGGCATACATTTTTTTGGTTGACGTGCACACACTGGTATATACGTACACTGTTTTGTTTACTTTGTCACATGACTTGATGGCCAGGTTTTGAACTCCTAAGGTACTGCGTGTTTCTGGGAGGGTTATTTGAATAAGTCAACTTGCTCAGGGACTTGCAACTAATTGGTTGAATTCATGGTTGTTGCGGTCATTCAGTTAACTCTGTAGTTTCCGGCAGACCATTCCTCTGCCCCCTAAAACAACTAAACTACTTGTTTATAAAAGTAGGGTAGTTCCCTGACCCGATTTTGCTCTGTTTTGGAGTGGCGCTTACTGGGAAGCAGCCATTTTGTCTGTCCCCATCAAAAGCTACAGAACTTTGTTTTGAGTAGTGAACAAATATTCAAACAACCATGCCCTTCTATGATTAACCATAATGGTACCTACGCAGGTTGGGCCCTTCATCCACTGAAGTGAACAAAACCGGGAGAGAGTTGACGACTAAACCGCTGTTTGGCCCATGTTAAGACTGTCTCAATGATGTAGGATTGCATCAACACGCGTTAGGTCATCTACAAGAATGTTTCCTTGAACATGATGATTTTTAGAATGGCATGGCAATGTATTGCTTGGTTTTTATTTCTCCTGCTTTCTCATCCCAGGCCAGGCTCTGCAGTGCTTCAACTGTGAGCTCTGCATCTTCAACTTGTTCCAGACCAAAGTCACCTGCGGCGCTGACGAGCAATGTTTCACCGGTGTCGGAAAAGCAGGTAAGGACCAAAGGACTGGCTGACACAGATCATTGGTGTCTTACATTGTAATCATTTAGCAGATGCTCTTATCCAGCGCGACTTAGTGCGTTCAACATCCATATAGCAGTCATTGCAAGTAAGGGCTTTCCTCAATAAGTAGCTTACAGTATCGAAATTGGTAAAAAGACAAGTGCAAGTTTGCTACAAAGACCAGTACAACAGTACATTTTATTGAACAAGGAAGGAAGACAACCTGCAACCATCCCTTTGCAGATGCTAAAATTTCACTTGTCAGCTTTCTGCCTTGGGGCAAAAAGCTTATGGAAAACCTCTTACGATTCCTAGTTTGTTGGTTTATGCGCCGCTTGCACGACGATGCCCAAGTAATTAAGTCAAGAGGCACCACATTATTTATGTCTTTTCATCTACAGCTCAGGTGTTGGACATCAAGACAAAAGGCTGCCTGAAAATGAACGACTGCAACAAGGTGTCTACAACCAAGTTCCCTTCCATTTCCAACGTCACAGTCTACAGCGTAAACAAGACCTGCTGTAGCTCGGACCTGTGTAACGCTGCCCCGGGCCAGCCCCGAATGAGAATCCTGCACCTGGCCCTCGCCACCACCTTCATGACCAAAGTCCTAGTGTAAGGGGGGGCCCTCTGGCCTATACATGTACAGAGGTTGATACGCATGTAGGTTGATGGTTCACACATGCCAACATTAGCAGCAATCTGTCCATGTATAGAAGTCCTGCATTATCTTATATAATTTAGGCCAAGGAGGAAACATTTAGTGTATCATACCATCTAAACTTCAATTATTTCCACTAAAAAATTAGATTTGTCCTTGATGCCTCTGGAAATCTCTAAATTAGGTTTATTGCTCACTTGGAAATGCAGTCAGATTAGCTTTTCCCTGACCCTCATTCCGTTGCACTTACACACCACGAAAAACACTCAATTAAATGGAATGCTCACATACAATAGGCAACTTTTCATCAACTTAATTGAGCAGATGTCTTCTGGCACTTTATTAGGATGAAGCGCTTCAGTCATTATACTGTATAACCAATGAATGTGTATACTGACTGATTCATTCATCTTCAATAGGGAGCTCCGCTAACAAAGACAATATTTACCAACTTTGGTGTTGGTTATACCTGCTTGTACAGTAGGTGTCATGGGTGATGGACTGCATTCAGTGTTGTCCCAATTGCCATGCTCTATTATACAGTATCCCTGAGGCCAATGTATACATTAAAGGTTAAGTACATGCCATTTCAGTCCATGTTAATTTCAGATGAATGCTAATTTCAAACCACTATTTCAATTTGATATTCAATGTTAATGAGCCGATTATTCAGCCACTTGGTGTTGGGGAGCTCCACTGATCACCCAAATTACAATTAATAATGCAATTGCTCTATGACCATGTTTCCCCATTGATGACCTAGACCAAAGGAGGGCCAGTTGCTAAACTAGTCTCTGTCCCTAGAGAGGGCAAACAATGTGGTTAATCTGATCGGGAATTGTATCTTTGTCCACCCTGCATATTCCTTTTTGCCTAAAGTAATACTTGTATTTGTATGGCAATATTAGAATGTAGGTGTAGATAATTAAATCAAGCTTTTATAAATGCTATTTTTATTAATAGGATTTTCTAGGTTAATTAGAAATGTTAAACTTACTTGTTTAGGAAGAACTGTGTACTAACTGTAAATGGCTTGACTGGTTAGCTAAATATGAAACATTTTATTTTGAAAACCTATTTTTAAACTGTAAATGTGTATACTGTACGTGATTGCTGGGTGACTGCAAAAATAAATGATTAAAGCTTTTACAAAATCCCTCACCACCTTAGTTCTTTGCTTTTGTCTATCGGCGTCATGACTTTTATCCACGCCCAAACAAACCCTTCACGCCAGTTCTGTGTAACAGCTGGCGGGAAGTGCACTAAACCTTTCATATTTCTATTTTAACACTCGTTACATTTGAAAGTATGAAAACTAATTCCACTATTTTGATCCTACACCAGGTTGACGCCCTAGGATGGGACACTACCATTTAACACACCCTGTAACTCTTCTGCAGTAAAATCTCATAAACCCAAGTACTTCTCTGCAGCTGCCACAACTTTTCTCTGATTTACATTCCATTTCTGCAGTACAGTTAACCATGCCAATGGACGCTAAAAAGCCAACCTTCCTGAAGCATATTTCATTTGGGCAAAAGTTTACTAGCCTCTTAGGAACCCTCACCCTTGACCCATCTTCCTGTACTTCACTGTCTCAGCAAACACCTTCTGTACAAATCTGACCCTGGCAACCTCCACCTGCTTCTCTTGCACTTCTGATCCCCAGCATGGGCCCCCATACAGTTAACACACACGGCTTCTTTCACCAATACTTCATAATACCTTGTCCCATACCCTCCTGCACACTTCTCACATCTAGGACTCTCCCTCCTACACACTCCTGAAACAACCATACGCTTGGCACCTGAAACACTCACTGGCAGGTGTCAAACACTGGGAACCTTCAATATTAGTTGATCCAGCTTCACCCTCACAGCTACCACAGTAATCATTCACTCCTTTCAATGGCACCCTGTTCATGAGAGCAAAGCGAGAACAGGTCTCATTTGCGTGGCGCCTGCTCCCTCTGGAAGGAAGAAAAAATCCACTTCAGGTTACCTTCACCAATTCATCCGCACCCAACCTGAAACCACATATAGTCCAGCCAAAAGTGGTGCACCTTCTCCAAAAATCACTCCTACTGTACCAGATTCATCTTTACCATGACCATCGGTGCAAGGCTCGCGCTCCGAGATCTTCACCACACCTGCCCAACACAGGTAATTCATCTTCACTCTTGAAAGTGTATTTTAATGCAAAGGGGTCTATCCTATCAGAAGGGGATAGAGTCCTTTACTCAGGACTAACATTTGGGCATCAGTGAGAGACCCTGGTGATATGTTGATCACTGAATATTATTGTTGCGGTTCTGACTGAACTTCCTCAGGTGGCCTGGAGGTGGATTGATGAGCCTGCTATTCGAAATAAAAACAGAGATGCTATTGCGTGCCACTGCATTGAAGCCAACCATGGCTCACCTTCCTCCCCTCCTTCGCTTTGTAGCCATAGAACACAGCCAAATTACACCAAGAGGTGGTGACATGGTACGTTAACTAAAACAGAGACATTCTGGCAGTACTGCTTAGACACTGGATTCAAAAGGGGCTAAACAATTATTTTCACTGTCCTCGTTTCTATAATGTTACGTTGATTTTTAGGGTCTGTATCTCCGGATTCACTGGCAAATATAATCTATGTATTGTAATGACCTGACTAGATCATAAATGAACAATTGTCCAGACAGAGGCTTGAGTTTTCGAATTGACATGTCGGACCCCGCGAACACCGGGTACTGGTCAGTACAACACAACCACCTCCTAGCCTAGCACATAACAGCGGGTCGCTACAGTATATTTTGACATGTTTTATTGATTAACGAGATGCAGCTTATTGTTTTACCATAATTTGCCATTTACTTTGAAACACTATCATTATACTTTATATTTTACATTGTTGTGTCTCAATGGGCTATAAATAAGAGTTAAGCGCAATGGTCAGGTCACTGAGGAAGACCTCAGTTTGACGTCGAAACGTTAGTCACCTGTTCGCGTCCTGTACGATGGATGAAAGTGACCATAAAGAAATCAATATCTGCCTTTGCCAGGTACGCTGCTACTTAATATTTGAATTGAGTTGTTTTTTGTAACTGTTGGATGAGAAAGTGCATGCACTGCAGCCTCAATTAGCCTAGCTAGCTAACGTTAGCTAAGCTTAACTAGCTTCTCCCGGTTTGATGCAGTCAAGACAGGTTCTTCGTAATCATATTTGCTGATAAATAACATATGACAGCTATTAGTCTACTATAGCGCGAATCGGCTTGGTTGGTTGCTGTCTCTCCCTCCCTCCTCCTCTCCATGTCACTTGCTCAGAGTACAGACCCTCCCCGCCTGCTTAGAGCGCCGCCTCTCCCTCGTGATTTATCAGCTCCGGTTAATAAAGTAGCTTTAAAAAATAAAAATAAACTTTTCTGCTGCTTTCTACACTTGGATCGGATCTGGATCCGACCAAGTCTCTACGAAATGGGTCTAGTTGTCCTCAATTCCATTTGGAACTGGTCTCTATATTTAAAATAATAATAATTTATGCGCATCGGGTCCGGGTGGGAAATCCCCAGGTACATGTCGGAACAGGTCCAACTTTTTGGAACCGTAAGTACCTCTAGTTAAAATACAATCAGCTTTTATGACGTTGATAATGATACCACCTATCCGTGCATTAATTCTCTGAAGTTGCTGAAATAAATACATTACATTTCTCCACTCCTGTTCGGAGTACACATTTACATGGTGTATTATTTTACTGTAAGAAATGCTTAATTCATATTAGACTATGTAGGAGGTTGTAGACCTACAGTAATTTCAGTGAGGCTACTATTCCATTTAACCCATCTGAACAGTAGGCTACAGTTCCCTCGTTTGACGTGCCATATTTGATGCCCCAGTGTTTGAGTAGAGGGGTTGGCTGTTTAGCAACAAATCGATGCCTTCGCAACTATGGGGTTGCAAAACAGACGGGGTTGGCTTAGATTGTTGACAACATGTAAACTATATTTCGTCTCCTATGTTTTCTCTCAATGAGCTCTTGTTTTCTCTCAAGTACACTGTTATGGTTGTTGGTCAGCTAGCTAGGGTATTTTTTTTGCCATATTAGCATAGACATGACATCATCCTAACTGACCTAAAACAGGGAATTTTTACTAGGTTTAAATGTCAGGAATTGTGAAAAACAGAGTTTAAATGTATTTAGCTAAGGTGTATGTAAACTTCAGACTAACTGTATATCCACAGTAAAATTAATCCTATATCGACATAACCTGAAAAGGCTGCTCAACAAGGAAGAAGCCACTGCTCCAAAACAGCCATAAAAAAGCCAGTCTACGGTTTGCAAACTGCACATGGGGACAAAGATCATACTTTTGGAGAAATGTCCTCTGGTCTGATGAAACAAAAATAGAACTGTTTGGCTATAATGACCATCGTTATGTTTGGAGGAAAAAGGGGGATGCTTGCAAGCTGAAGAACACCATCCCAACCGTGAAGCACGGCCGTGGCAGCATCATGTTGTGGGGGTGCATTGCTGCAGGAGGGACTGGTGCACTTCACAAAATAGATGGCAACATGAGGATAGAAAATGATGTGGATATATTGAAGCAACATCTCAAGACATCAGTCAGGAAGTTAAAGCTTGGTCACAAATGGGTCTTCCAAATGGACAATGACCTCAAGCATACTTCCAAAGTTGTGGCAAAATGGCTTAAGGACAACAAAGTCATGGTATTGGATTGACCATCACAAAGCCAATGACCTCAATCCCATAGAAAATCTGTGGGCAGAGCTGAAAATGAGTGTGTGAGCAAGGAGGCCTACAAACCTGACTCAGTTACACCAGCTCTGTCAGGAGGAAAGGACCAAAATTCACCCAACTTAATGTGGGAAGCTTGTGGAAGGCTAAGTTAACCAAGTTAACCAATTTAAAGGCAATGCTACCAAATACTAATTGAGTGTATGTAAACTTCTGACCCACTGGGAATGTGATTATCATGTAAGGCTATCAGTGACATACCATTAAAAAAAATGAGAAAATGCAACATAACTTAGCATGGAAATAGCTGTTTTATCATTCAGCCTACAATAGCAGCCAATGAGTGAGTGGTGTTCAATGTAGGCCTACATTCCATGAGACTTACAGGGCTTGACGTTAACCCGTTTCTCCACTTGTCATTCAAACAAGGAGGTGGCTGAAAATGTGTTTGATGCAAGAAAACACTTTACAAAATAAAATTCATCATTATTCCCATACCGTTATTACTGAGAAGACAAAATTATGCTACCCTCTGCCTATTGGCTACTTAGCTTATTCAAGCCTGTCTCAAAATACAACACTGCCCCTTTAAGACAAAAATAAATATATTTTCAAAGATGACTAGAAATGCACGTTTTGTGCTCTTGTATGAAGCAATCACTCCCCCATTTCTGACTACAGATGATCTAACACTGGGCTAATAACTCCCTAACTAGCAAAGGATATGAACAAAATGACAAATGTGCACACATTGCCTGGGAGGGCATAGGCCCAGCCACTCAGAATGAGTTTTTCCCACAAAAGAGCTTTATTAAAGACAGAGATACTCCTCAGTTTCATCATCTGTCCAGGTGGCTGGTCTCAGACAAACCCGCAGGTGAAGAAGCCAGATGTGGAGGTCCTGGGTTAGCGATGGTCTATTTGTGGTCTGCGTTGGTGAGGCCAGTTGGGCGTACTGCCCA
>NW_027038626.1:0-34124 GCF_034236695.1 Oncorhynchus nerka
TCTAACCACGGTCTAACCACGGTTGAATAGTGTGGTCTAACGCCACGGTTGAATAGTGTGATCTAGCAACCACGGTTGAATAGTGTGGTCTAACCACGGTCTAACCACGGTTGAATAGTGTGATCTAACCACGGTTGAATAGTGTGATCTAACCACGGTCTAACCACGGTTGAATAGTGTGGTCTAACCACGGTCTAACCACGGTTGAATAGTGTGGTCTAACCACGGTTGAATAGTGTGGTCTAACCACGGTTGAATAGTGTGATCTAACCACGGTTGAATAGTGTGGTCTAACCACGGTTGAACTACGTGTGTGTGATCTAACCACGGTCTAACCACGGTTGAATAGTGTGGTCTAACCACGGTTGAATAGTGTGATCTAACCACGGTTGAATAGTGTGGTCTAACCACGGTTGAATAGTGTGATCTAACCACGGTTGAATAGTGTGATCTAACCACGGTCTAACCACGGTTGAATAGTGTGGTCTAACCACGGTCTAACCACGGTTGAATAGTGTGATCTAACCACGGTTGAATAGTGTGATCTAACCACGGTTGAATAGTGTGATCTAACCACGGTCTAACCACGGTTGAATAGTGTGGTCTAACCACGGTTGAATAGTGTGGTCTAACCACGGTTGAATAGTGTGGTCTAACCACGGTTGAATAGTGTGATCTAACCACGGTTGAATAGTGTGATCTAACCACGGTCTAACCACGGTTGAATAGTGTGGTCTAACCACGGTCTAACCACGGTTGAATAGTGTGGTCTAACCACGGTTGAATAGTGTGGTCTAACCACGGTTGAATAGTGTGATCTAACCACGGTTGAATAGTGTGGTCTAACCACGGTTGAATAGTGTGATCTAACCACGGTCTAACCACGGTTGAATAGTGTGGTCTAACCACGGTTGAATAGTGTGATCTAACCACGGTTGAATAGTGTGGTCTAACCACGGTCTAACCACGGTTGAATAGTGTGATCTAACCACGGTTGAATAGTGTGATCTAACCACGGTTGAATAGTGTGATCTAACCACGGTCTAACCACGGTTGAATAGTGTGGTCTAACCACGGTTGAATAGTGTGATCTAACCACGGTTGAATAGTGTGGTCTAACCACTGTTGAATAGTGTGATCTAACCACGGTTGAATAGTGTGATCTAACCACGGTCTAACCACGGTTGAATAGTGTGGTCTAACCACGGTCTAACCACGGTTGAATAGTGTGGTCTAACCACGGTTGAATAGTGTGGTCTAACCACGGTTGAATAGTGTGATCTAACCACGGTCAACCACGGTTGAATAGTGTGGTCTAACCACGGTTGAATAGTGTGATCTAACCACGGTTGAATAGTGTGGTCTAACTCCACGGTTGAATAGTGTGATCTAACCACGGTCTAACCACGGTTGAATAGTGTGGTCTAACCACGGTTGAATAGTGTGATCTAACCACGGTTGAATAGTGTGGTCTAACCACGGTCAACCACGGTTGAATAGTGTGATCTAACCACGGTCTAACCACGGTTGAATAGTGTGATCTAACCACTGTTGAATAGTGTGATCTAACCACGGTTGAATATTGTGGTCTAACCACGGTCTAACCACGGTTGAATAGTGTGGTCTAACCACGGTTGAATAGTGTGGTCTAACCACGGTTGAATAGTACGGTTGAATAGTGTGGTCTAACCACGGTTGAATAGTGTGGTCTAACCACGGTCTAACCACGGTTGAATAGTGTGATCTAACCACGGTCTAACCACGGTTGAATAGTGTGGTCTAACCACGGTCTAACCACGGTTGAATAGTGTGGTCTAACCACGGTTGAATAGTGTGGTCTAACCACGGTCTAACCACGGTTGAATAGTGTGGTCTAACCACGGTCTAACCACGGTTGAATAGTGTGGTCTAACCACGGTCTCAACAACTCCACTGATCATGATCCTTTCTTACTACTACTATACTAGTGGACTACACTACTACTATACTAGTATACTACAGTGGACTACACTACTACTATACTACTATACTACAGTGGACTACACTACTAGTATACTACAGTGGACTACACTACTACTATACTACTATACTACAGTGGACTACACTACTACTATACTACTATACTACAGTGGACTACACTACTAGTATACTACAGTGGACTACACTACTACTATACTACAGTGGACTACAATACTACTACTATACTACAGTGGACTACACTACTAGTATACAAGTGGACTACACTACTACTACTATACTACAGTGGACTACACTACTACTACTATACTACAGTGGACTACAATACTACTACTATACTACAGTGGACTACACTACTACTACTATACTACAGTGGACTACACTACTACTATACTACAGTGGACTACACTACTACTATACTAGTGGACTACACTACTACTATACTACAGTGGACTACACTACTAGTATACTAGTGGACTACACTACTACTACTATACTACAGTGGACTACACTACTAGTATACTACAGTGGACTACACTACTACTACTATACTACAGTGGACTACACTACTACTACTATACTACAGTGGACTACACTACTACTACTATACCTGACGGACTACACTACTACTATACTGGTGGTTTCTGCTACTACTATACTACAGTGGACTACACTACTACTATACTACAGTGGACTACACTACTACTGCTATACTACAGTGGACTACACTACTACTACTATACTACAGAAGTGGACTACACCTACTACATACTGGAGTGGACTACACTGCTACTATACTACAGTGGACTACACTACTACTATACTACAGTGGACTACACTACTATACTACTGATGGACTACACTACTGCTACTATACTACAGTGGACTACACTGCTATGCTACAGTGGTTCACTACTTACTACTGCTACTACTATACGGTGGACTACACTACTGCATACTACAGGTGGACTGCACTACTACTACTATGCTACAGTACACTACACTACTACTATACTACAGTGGACTACACTACTACTATACTACAGTCGACTACACTACTACTACTATACTACAGTGGACTACACTACTACTATACTACAGTGGACTACACTACTACTATACTACAGTGGACTACACTACTACTACTATACTACAGTGGACTACACTACTACTATACTACAGTGGACTACACTACTACTACTATACTACAGTGGACTACACTACTACTATACTACAGTGGACTACACTACTACTACTATACTACAGTGGACTACACTACTACTATACTACAGTGGACTACACTACTACTACTATACTACAGTGGACTACACTACTACTACCATACTACAGTGGACTACACTACTACTACTATACTACAGTGGACTACACTACTACTACCATACTACAGTGGACTACACTACTACTATACTACAGTGGACTACACTACTACTACTATACTACAGTGGACTACACTACTACTATACTACAGTGGACTACACTACTACTATACTACAGTGGACTACACTACTACTATACTACAGTGGACTACACTACTACTACTATACTACAGTGGACTACACTACTACTATACTACAGTGGACTACACTACTACTATACTACAGTGGACTGCACTACTACTACTATACTACAGTGGACTACACTACTACTATACTACAGTGGACTACACTACTACTACTATACTACAGTGGACTACACTACTACTACTATACTACAGTGGACTACACTACTACTACTATACTACAGTGGACTACACTACTACTATACTAGTGGACTACACTACTACTACTATACTACAGTGGACTACACTACTACTATACTAGTGGACCACACTACTACTACTATACTACAGTGGACTACACTACTACTACTATACTACAGTGGACTACACTACTACTATACTACAGTGGACTACACTACTACTATACTACAGTGGACTACACTACTACTACTATACTACAGTGGACTACACTACTACTACCATACTACAGTGGACTACACTACTACTACTATACTACAGTGGACTACACTACTACTACCATACTACAGTGGACTACACTACTACTATACTACAGTGGACTACACTACTACTACTATACTACAGTGGACTACACTACTACTATACTACAGTGGACTACACTACTACTATACTACAGTGGACTACACTACTACTATACTACAGTGGACTACACTACTACTACTATACTACAGTGGACTACACTACTACTATACTACAGTGGACTACACTACTACTATACTACAGTGGACTGCACTACTACTACTATACTACAGTGGACTACACTACTACTATACTACAGTGGACTACACTACTACTACTATACTACAGTGGAGTACACTACTACTACTATACTACAGTGGACTACACTACTACTACTATACTACAGTGGACTACACTACTACTATACTAGTGGACTACACTACTACTACTATACTACAGTGGACTACACTACTACTATACTAGTACATTACCACACTACTACTACTATACTACAGTGGACTACTACTACTACTAGTCACTACAGTGGACTACACTACTACTATATTAAGTGGACTACATTACTGCTACTACTACTAGTGGACTACTACTGCTACTATACCACTACTAGTGGACTACACTACATTACTATAATTAGTGGACTACACTATTGCTATAGAATAGCAATGGACTATACTACTAATATATTACTATATAAATAGCAATAATATTACTATTACTTACTACTATATTACTATATAATAGCAATAACATTACTAATACCACTACTATATTACTATAGAATAGCACACATTACTATACTACATTATAGAATAGCAATAATATTACTTACTACTACTATAGAATATAGCTAACATTACTACACTACTACTATACTACAGTGGACTACACTACTACTATACTACAGTGGACTACACTACTACTACTATACTACAGTGGACTACACTACTACTATACTAGTGGACTACACTACTACTATACTACAGTGGACTACACTACTACTATACTACAGTGGACTACACTAC
Organism: Oncorhynchus nerka; assembly: GCF_034236695.1. Classification (NCBI taxonomy): domain Eukaryota; kingdom Metazoa; phylum Chordata; class Actinopteri; order Salmoniformes; family Salmonidae; genus Oncorhynchus; species Oncorhynchus nerka. The sequence goes on from NW_027038626.1 coordinate 5,038, forward strand.
TACTATACTACAGTGGACTACACTACTACTACTATACTACATTTGACTACACTACTACTACTACTATTACTACTACCAGGACTTCTCCCTATGTGAAACTATGGATCTTTATTGCCTCACCTCTCTCTCCACTCCAGACCGTTCTGGACAATACCAGGGCGAACCAGGTACAAAACCAGGACGAACCAGGTCCTAAACCAGGACAATACCAGGGTGAACCAGGTCCAAAACCAGGACAAACCGTTGGACCATCATTTAACTCAACCATGGATGATATTTTCATGGATTATAACAAGGGTTCTTTTTGGAACTCTGAAGACAATCATTGTTAGACCACAACTAACTGACTGGCAAAGCAACAGAACTTTAGAACTCAAGAAGGTTCCGCTCATTTCCTCATGTTCCAAGAGGAGTACAACTACAGAGCTGTCTAGAATCATCACATAATATTCCAGAACTATTTTGTTTGAATTTTTATCCCAATGGTTGAACTCAACTATCACTATAGCTTTGACCAATTCCCAGAAGATTTTAAGACCCTGGTTAATGAAGAATTAGACACAGCCCCCAGTCTGCAATAAATCAATCCATTATTCAGAGTACTCTGAAGTTTAAAAAAAAATGCAAACACAGTCATTTTATAACTCCCACCTACACACACACAGTTTATCACTTTTCTACCAGCCTGGCAGTTTCTAGCTGTTCCTCTCCTCCCTAGATTAGAGGGGCCTTGCAAGGGCCCTCTTTCCTGTTGTCAGTTTTCAGAGTTATAACAAGTTGACAGTTCAGTTGGCCTTGAATGTCTCAACTCTACCCAGCTCATATTGCAAAATAGTAACACAATGGCCTAGTCACAAACATTATGGAATTATAACTCTAACATTTCATACAATTACATGATTTCAGGGTGGAATCCTTTAGTCATTACTTTAAACATATCAATTCCTTTATCACTATATTGTGCACTACTTTTGAATTTTGCATATAGTGCATTATATAGTCTATTACTTTGAAAGTAGTACATTATATAGAGAATAATAGGGTGCCATTTTGGGACCCTTTTCATTGAATAAACTCCTCCTCTCTAAACTGTCTGGGACCCTTTTCATTGAATAAGCTCCTCCTCTCTAAACTGTCTGGGACCCTTTTCATTGAATAAGCTCCTCCTCTCTAAACTGTCTGGGACCCTTTTCCTTGAATAAGCTCCTCCTCTCTAAACTGTCTGGGACCCTTTTCCTTGAATAAGCTCCTCCTCTCTAAACTGTCTGGGACCCTTTTCCTTGAATAAGCTCCTCCTCTCTAAACTGTCTGGGACCCTTTTCATTGAATAAGCTCCTCCTCTCTAAACTGTCTGGGACCCTTTTCATTGAATAAGCTCCTCCTCTCTAAACTGTCTGGGACCCTTTTCGTTGAATAAGCTCCTCCTCTCTAAACTGTCTGGGACCCTTTTCCTTGAATAAGCTCCTCCTCTCTAAACTCTCTGTCGCATGGATAATAACGTGTTTTGGTTTTTGATAGGTCCCAAAGCGTTTGTATATTAACGTTGTGATTCCTCCATGTGTCGAGTAATAAAACAGTTTGAAATAATCTATGTGTGTGTGTGTGTGTGTGTGTTTTTTTGGTGTGTGTGTGTTTTTTTTTGGTGTGTGTGTGTGTACACATGTGTTTGTGAATATGTATAGAAGTACTGTTATAATACAAAATGGGCCTGGATAGGTATTTTACATATCAGTTAACCACATCATATGTTCCAGAAGTCTGTCAGGCGATGACGTGTCACACCTGCTCGTTCCCTCCGGACGCTGGACCTCGCTGGTCTTCTAACCACCGGTCCTGGCAACCATCGCTAACCACACCTGCTCCCCATCGTTAAGCACACCTGCTCCCATCGCTAACCACACCTGCTCCCCATCGTTAAGCACACCTACTCCCCATCGTTAAGCACACCTGCTCCCCATCATTACACACACCGTCGGGTTCCTAGGAAACAGCACCGTCGGGTTCATAGGAAACAGCACCGTCGGGTTCATTGGGAAACTGCACCGTCGGGTTCATAGGGAAACAGCACCGTCGGGTTCATAGGGAAACAGCACCGTCGGGTTCATTGGGAAACTGCACCGTCGGGTTCATAGGGAAACAGCGCCGTCGGGTTCATAGGGAAACAGCACCGTCGGGTTCATTGGGAAACTGCACCGTCGGGTTCATAGGGAAACAGCACCGTCGGGTTCATTGGGAAACTGCACCGTCGGGTTCATAGGAAACAGCACCGTCGGGTTCATAGGGAAACAGCACCGTCGGGTTCATAGGGAAACAGCACCGTCGGGTTCATAGGAAACAGCACCGTCGGGTTCATTGGGAAACTGCACCGTCGGGTTCATAGGGAAACAGCACCGTCGGGTTCATAGGGAAACAGCACCGTCGGGTTCATTGGGAAACTGCACCGTCGGGTTCATAGGGAAACAGCGCCGGTCGGGTTCATAGGGAAACAGCACCGTCGGGTTCATTGGGAAACTGCACCGTCGGGTTCATAGGAAACAGCACCGTCGGGTTCATAGGGAAACAGCACCGTCGGGTTCATAGGGAAACAGCACCGCCGGCTTCATTGGGAAACTGCACCGTCGGGTTCATAGGGAAACAGCACCGTCGGGTTCATAGGGAAACAGCACCGTCGGGTTCATAGGGAAACAGCACCGTCGGGTTCATAGGGAAACAGCACCGTCGGGTTCATAGGGAAACAGCACCGTCGGGTTCATTGGGAAACTGCACCGTCGGGTTCATAGGGAAACAGCACCGTCGGGTTCATAGGGAAACAGCACCGTCGGGTTCATTGGGAAACTGCACCGTCGGGTTCATAGGGAAACAGCACCGTCGGGTTCATTGGGAAACTGCACCGTCGGGTTCATAGGGAAACAGCACCGTCGGGTTCATAGGGAAACAGCACCGTCGGGTTCATTGGGAAACTGCACCGTCGGGTTCATAGGGAAACAGCACCGTCGGCTTCATTGGGAAACTGCACCGTCGGGTTCATAGGGAAACAGCACCGTCGGGTTCATAGGGAAACAGCACCGCCGGGTTCATAGGAAACAGCACCGTCGGGTTCATTGGGAAACTGCACCGTCGGGTTCATAGGGAAACAGCACCGTCGGGTTCATAGGGAGACAGCACCGTCGGGTTCATAGGGAAACAGCACCGTCGGGTTCATAGGGAAACAGCACCGTCGGGTTCATTGGGAAACAGCACCGTCGGGTTCATAGGGAAACAGCACCGTCGGGTTCATAGGGAAACAGCACCGTCGGGTTCATAGGGAAACAGCACCGTCGGGTTCATTGGGAAACAGCACCGTCGGGATCATAGGGAAACAGCACCGTCGGGTTCATAGGGAAACAGCACCGTCGGGTTCATAGGGAAACAGCACCGTCGGGTTCATTGGGAAACAGCACCGTCGGGTTCATAGGGAAACAGCACCGTCGGGTTCATAGGGAAACAGCACTGTCGGGTTCATAGGGAAACAGCACCGTCGGGTTCATAGGGAAACAGCACCGTCGGGTTCATAGGGAAACAGCACCGTCGGGTTCATTGGGAAACAGCATCGTCGGGTTCATAGGGAAACAGCACCGTCGGGTTCATTGGGAAACTGCACCGTCGGGTTCATAGGGAAACAGCACCGTCGGGTTCATAGGGAAACTGCACCGTCGGGTTCATAGGGAAACAGCACCGTCGGGTTCATTGGGAAACAGCACCGTCGGGTTCATAGGGAAACAGCACCGTCGGGTTCATTGGGAAACAGCACCGTCGGGTTCATAGGGAAACAGCACCGTCGGGTTCATAGGGAAACAGCACCGTCGGGTTCATAGGGAAACAGCACCGTCGGGTTCATAGGGAAACAGCACCGTCGGGTTCATTGGGAAACAGCACCGTCGGGTCGTGCTGCTGTCACGCTGTTACCACTGTCAGGTCCTGACCCGTCTTCATCCACGTCTGAGATCAGGAGTCTTTTCTGCCTTTTTAAAGTTCGGGCCTGTTCATTGGGGAAAAGGAAACATCATTCATTATTTATACTGATCTAGTGCAACATTTGTCTTTATCCAAGGACTCTATAAATGGACATTTTACCCAGTTGGGGTTTATAACCTTCTGAGCCAGACATGGACAAACCTATGTGGGCTACAACGTTGTGTAAGCGCAGCCATAGGGAACAAGAAACCCAATTCTGATCATTGTTTCCACTAAATTGGTCTTTTGACCAATCAGATCAGCTCTTTCGCCAATAAATTGGGCAAAAGATCAACATTGGGCTGCCTGCGTAAACGCAGCTCAACGGACCCTTTACCATTTTTAATGGGCTGCAGTTGACGTAAAGTAACCTTTTTCCGCTTATATAAATCATTATTAATTTCATTTGAAAGACCATTCAGAATAAATGTAAGATTAGGTCAATTTTGAATTTTTCTGGTCAGTCTGTAACAAACTGAGTTAGCCAGCTCAATAACTAAACATGGTATTTATTTTCAGTTTTTAATTTCAGTTAGTTATTAGAAACGTTTATAGTTGAACATTTTGTTTTCAGGTTTTTTTACGAAACTATAACAAGCATTTATAAAAATTAAACATTCCACGAAAAAAATGTGATCCCTTAAAAATATATTCCCAACACAATAATGTCCCGAACGATTCATCAGTTTAAAACAGCAGCCGTCATCAGTCCTGTCAAATTGTCTTTACCTCCGTACAAACATGGCAGGAAACCAACATCCGACGAAATACAGCGATTAACTGACTACTAAGAAGTTTACACTCAAACAACTAAATAAACTCAGCGGTTCAAACACGACTCTCCTATACTACTAAACTTGTTCAACATCCATTTGTTACCGTTAGCTCCCATGCAAAACCAGCTGAGGTTAGCGCAACAGGGCTTTGGGTTGAGCGTGGCTGGCTAGTTAGTTATCTAGATACATAACATGGGGTGGTGATAAATGAGGTACATAGTGTATAGTTAACTATACGAGTCTGCAGCCAGGCAGCAGTGGAACATACTGTATCGACCCTAATCCAACACGGATTAGTTAGCGAACACGGAACAAACATTACATGAAAGTAGGTTCCACTTACCGGTCGAGTCACTCTGTAGATGTCCAGCACCCGTAGTCTTGCATGGACATGATGTAGATACAATCCCACAGTTTATACTGTGCAATCTATGGTTTAACGCCGCACTAGACAGGCTTTCAGGCAAACACAAAAAAAAGTTTCCCAGTTCAACTCAGCATATTCGCAGAGGAATTTCACAAGCATTATAGGATACGTTTTCTCAGTTAAAACCCACACAAACATGTTGACCAGTTTATTTTAGCTTCCCCACATTTCATTAGTTGCCGTCTTTCAACAGTTCATTAAAACAGTATTCAGGTTCGTTCGTTCTGGGTCCCTCACTATTCTCATACATGTATAGTCCACTACCTTACCAGGGCCCTATTAGTCCACTACCTTACCAGGGCCCTATATTCCCTACCTATATCCCCACTACCTACCAGGGCCCTATTCCCTATATATAGTCCACTACCTTACCAGGGCCCTATTCCCTATATATAGTCCACTACCTTACCAGGGCCCTATTCCTATATGGTCCACTACCTTACCAGGCCCTATTCCCTATATATAGTCCACTACCTTACCAGGGCCTATTCCCTATATAGTCCACTACCTTACCAGGGCCCTATTCCCTATATATAGTCCACTACCTTACCAGGGCCCTATTCCTATATATAGTCCACTACCTTACCAGGGCCCTATTCCCTATATATAGTCCACTACCTTACCAGGGCCCTATTCCCTATATATAGTCCACTACCTTACCAGGGCCCTATTCCCTATATAGTCCACTACCTTACCAGGGCCCTATTAGCCCCTATATAGTCCACTTATATAGTCCACTACCTTACCAGGGCCCTATAGTCCCTTACCATATATAGTCCACTACCTTACCAGGGCCCTATTCCCTATATATAGTCCACTACCTTACCAGGGCCCTACCATGGCCCTATATAGTCCACTACCTTACCAGGGCCCTATATATAGTCCACTACCTTACCAGGGCCCTATTCCCTATATAGTCCACTACCTTACCAGGGCCCAGTCCACTACCTTACCAGGGCCCTATTCCCTATATATAGTCCACTACCTTACCAGGGTCCACTACCTTACCAGGGCCCTATTCCCTATATATAGTCCACTACCTTACCAGGGCCCTATTCCCCTATATAGTCCACTACCTTACCAGGGCCCTATTCCCTATATAGTCCACTACCTTACCAGGGCCCTATATATAGTCCACTACCTTACCAGGGCCCTATTCCCTATATATAGTCCACTACCTTACCAGGGCCCTATAGTCCACTACCTTACCAGGGCCCTATTCCCTATATATAGTCCACTACCTTACCAGGGCCCTATATATAGTCCACTACCTTACCAGGGCCCTATTCCCTATATATAGTCCACTACCTTACCAGGGCCCTATTCCCTATATATAGTCCACTACCTTACCAGGCCCTATTCCTATATATAGTCCACTACCTTACCAGGGCCCTATATAGTCCACTACCTTACCAGGGCCCTATTCCCTATATATAGTCCACTACCTTACCAGGGCCCTATTCCCTATATATAGTGCACTACCTTACCAGGGCCCTATTCCCTATATATAGTCCACTACCTTACCAGGGCCCTATTCCCTATATATAGTCCACTACCTTACCAGGGCCCTATTCCCTATATATAGTCCACTACCTTACCAGGGCCCTATTCCCTATATATAGTCCACTACCTTACCAGGGCCCTATTCCCTATATATAGTCCACTACCTTACCAGGGCCCTATATATAGTCCACTACCCCAGGGCCCTATTCCCTATATATAGTCCACTACCTTACCAGGGCCCTATATAGTCCACTACCTTACCAGGGCCCTATTCCATATAGTCCACCCTTACCAGGGCCCTATATAGTCCACTACCTTACCAGGGCCCTATGTAGTCCACCACCTTTCCAGGGCCCTATATAGTCCACTACCTTACCAGGGCCCTATTCCCTATATATAGTCCACTACCTTACCAGGGCCCTATTCCCTATATATAGTCCACTACCTTACCAGGGCCCTATTCCCTATATATAGTCCACTACCTTACCAGGGCCCTATTCCCTATATAGTCCACTACCTTACCAGGGCCCTATTCCCTATATATAGTCCACTACCTTACCAGGGCCCTAATCTCTATATATAGTCCACTACCTTACCAGGGCCCTATATAGTCCACTACCTTACCAGGGCCCTATTCCCTATATATAGTCCACTACCACCTCCACTACCTTACCAGGGCCCTATTCCCTATATATAGTCCACTACCTTACCAGGGCCCTATTCCCTATATATAGTCCACTACCTTACCAGGGCCCTATTCCCTATATATAGTCCACTACCTTACCAGGGCCCTATTCCCTATATATAGTCCACTACCTTACCAGGGCCTATATATTCCCCTACCATATATAGTCCACTACCTTACCAGGGCCCTATTCCCTATATATAGTCCACTACCTTACCAGGGCCCTATTCCCTATATATAGTCCACTACCTTACCAGGGCCCTATTCCCTATATATAGTCCACTACCTTACCAGGGCCCTATACCAGGGCCCTATTATATAGTCCACTACCTTACCAGGGCCCTATTCCCTATATATAGTCCACTACCTTACCAGGGCCCTATTCCCTATATAGTCCACTACCTTACCAGGGCCCTATTCTATATAGTCCACTACCTTACCATATAGTCCACTACCTTACCAGGGCCCTATTCCCTATATATAGTCCACTACCTTACCAGGGCCCTATTCCCTATATATAGTCCACTACCTTACCAGGGCCCCCTATATATAGTCCACTACCTTACCAGGCCCTACCTATATATAGTCCACTACCTTACCAGGGCCCTATTCCCTATATATAGTCCACTACCTTACCAGGGCCCTATATATAGTCCACTACCTTACCAGGGCCCTATTCCCTATATATAGTCCACTACCTTACCAGGGCCCTATTCCACTACCTTATATATAGTCCACTACCTTACCAGGGCCCTATTCCCTATATATAGTCCACTACCTTACCAGGGCCCTATTCCCTATATATAGTCCACTACCTTACCAGGGCCCTATTCCCTATATATAGTCCACTACCTTACCAGGGCCCTATATAGTCCACTACCTTACCAGGGTCCATATAGTCCACTACCTTACCAGGCCCTATTCCCTATATATAGTCCACTACCTTACCAGGGCCCTATTCCCTATATATAGTCCACTACCTTACCAGGGCCCTATTCCCTATATATAGTCCACTACCTTACCAGGGCCCTATTCCCTATATATAGTCCACTACCTTACCAGGGCCCTATTCCCTATATATAGTCCACTACCTTACCAGGGCCCCCTATATAGTCCACTACCTTACCAGGGCCCTATTCCCTATATAGTCCACTACCTTACCAGGGCCCTATTCCCTATATATAGTCCACTACCTTACCAGGGCCCTATTCCCTATATATAGTCCACTACCTTACCAGGGCCCTATTCCCTATATAGTCCACTACCTTACCAGGGCCCTATTCCCTATATATAGTCCACTACCTATATAGTTACCAGGGCCCTATTCCCTATATATAGTCCACTACCTTACCAGGGCCCTATTCCCTATATATAGTCCACTACCTTACCAGGGCCCTATTCCCTATATAGTCCACTACCTTACCAGGGCCCTATATAGTCCACTACCTTACCAGGGCCCTATTCCCTATATATAGTCCACTACCTTACCAGGGCCCTATTCCCTATATATAGTCCACTACCTTACCAGGGCCCTATTCCCTATATATAGTCCACTACCTTACCAGGGCCCTATTCCCTATATATAGTCCACTACCTTACCAGGGCCCTATTCCCTATATATAGTCCACTACCTTACCAGGGCCCTATTCCCTATATATAGTCCACTACCTTACCAGGGCCCTATTCCCTATATATAGTCCACTACCTTACCAGGGCCCTATTCCCTATATATAGTCCACTACCTTACCAGGGCCCTATTCCCTATATATAGTCCACTACCTTACCAGGGCCCTATTCCCTATATATAGTCCACTACCTTACCAGGGCCCTATATAGTCCACTACCTTACCAGGGCCCTATTCCCTATATATAGTCCACTACCTTACCAGGGCCCTATATAGTCCACTACCTTACCATATATAGTCCACACCTTACTACCACCAGGGCCCTATTCCCTATATATAGTCCACTACCTTACCAGGGCCCTATTCCCTATATATAGTCCACTACCTTACCAGGGCCCTATATAGTCCACTACCTTACCAGGGCCCTATATAGTCCACTACCTTACCAGGGCCCTATATAGTCCACTACCTTACCAGGGCCCTATTCCCTATATATAGTCCACTACCTTACCAGGGCCCTATATAGTCCACTACCTTACCAGGGCCCTATTCCCTATATATAGTCCACTACCTTACCAGGGCCCTATTCCCTATATATAGTCCACTACCTTACCAGGGCCCTATTCCCTATATATAGTCCACTACCTTACCATATAGTCCACTACCTTACCAGGGCCCTATTCCCTATATATAGTCCACTACCTTACCAGGCCCTATTCCTATATAGTCCACTACCTTACCAGGGCCCCCTATATATAGTCCACTATTCTATTCCCTATATATAGTCCACTACCTTACCAGGGCCCTATTCCCTATATATAGTCCACTACCTTACCAGGGCCCTATTCCCTATATATAGTCCACTACCTTACCAGGGCCCTATATAGTCCACTACCTTACCAGGGCCCTATTCCCTATATATAGTCCACTACCTTACCAGGGCCCTATTCCCTATATATAGTCCACTACCTTACCAGGGCCCTATTCCCTATATATAGTCCACTACCTTACCAGGGCCCTATATAGTCCCTACCTTATATAGTCCACTACCTTACCAGGGCCCTATTCCCTATATATAGTCCACTACCTTACCAGGGCCCTATTCCCTATATATAGTCCACTACCTTACCAGGGCCCTATTCCCTATATATAGTCCACTACCTTACCAGGGCCCTATATAGTCCACTACCTTACCAGGGCCCTATATAGTCCACTACCTTACCAGGGCCCTATTCCCTATATATAGTCCACTACCTTACCAGGGCCCTATTCCCTATATATAGTCCACTACCTTACCAGGGCCCTATTCCCTATATATAGTCCACTACCTTACCAGGGCCCTATATTCCCTACCTTACCATATATAGTCCACTACCTTACCAGGGCCCTATTCCCTATATATAGTCCACTACCTTACCAGGGCCCTATTCCCTATATATAGTCCACTACCTTACCAGGGCCCTATATATAGTCCACTACCTTACCAGGGCCCCCTATATAGTCCACTACCTTACCAGGGCCCTATTCCCTATATATAGTCCACTACCTTACCAGGGCCCTATTCCCTATATATAGTCCACTACCTTACCAGGGCCCTATAGTCCACTACCTTATATAGTCCACTACCTTACCAGGGCCCTATATAGTCCACTACCTTACCAGGGCCCTATTCCCTATATATAGTCCACTACCTTACCAGGGCCCTATATAGTCCACTACCTTACCAGGGCCCTATTCCCTATATATAGTCCACTACCTTACCAGGGCCCTATTCCCTATATATAGTCCACTACCTTACCAGGGCCCTATTCCCTATATATAGTCCACTACCTTACCAGGGCCCTATTCCCTATATATAGTCCACTACCTTACCAGGGCCCTATTCCCTATATATAGTCCACTACCTTACCAGGGCCCTATTCCCTATATATAGTCCACTACCTTACCAGGGTCCCCTATATAGTCCACTACCTTACCAGGCCCTATTCCCTATATAGTCCACTACCTTACCAGGGCCCTATTCCCTATATATAGGGTCCACTACCTTACCAGGGCCCTATTCCCTATATATAGTCCACTACCTTACCAGGGCCCTATTCCCTATATATAGTCCACTACCTTACCAGGGCCCTATAGTCCACTACCTTACCAGGGCCCTATATAGTCCACTACCTTACCAGGGCCCTATTCCCTATATATAGTCCACTACCTTACCAGGGCCCTATTCCACCCTTACCAGGCCCTATATAGTCCACTACCTTACCAGGGCCCTATTCCTATATATAGTCCACTACCTTACCAGGGCCCTATTCCCTATATATAGTCCACTACCTTACCAGGGCCCTATTCCCTATATATAGTCCACTACCTTACCAGGGCCCTATATAGTCCACTACCTTACCAGGGCCCTATTCCCTATATATAGTCCACTACCTTACCAGGGCCCTATTCCCTATATATAGTCCACTACCTTACCAGGGCCCTATTCCCTATATATAGTCCACTACCTTACCAGGGCCCTATTCCCTATATATAGTCCACTACCTTACCAGGGCCCTATATAGTCCACTACCTTACCAGGGCCCTATATAGTCCACTACCTTACCAGGGCCCTATTCCCTATATATAGTCCACTACCTTACCAGGGCCCTATTCCCTATATATAGTCCACTACCTTACCAGGGCCCTATATAGTCCACTACCTTACCAGGGCCCTATTCCCTATATATAGTCCACTACCTTACCAGGGCCCTATTCCCTATATAGTCCACTTACCAGGGCCCTACCAGTCCACTACCTTACCAGGGCCCTATTCCCTATATATAGTCCACTACCTTACCAGGGCCCTATTCCCTATATATAGTCCACTACCTTACCAGGGCCCTATTCCCTATATAGTCCACTACCTTACCAGGGCCCTATTCCCTATATATAGTCCACTACCTTACCAGGGCCCTATTCCCTATATATAGTCCACTACCTTACCAGGGCCCTATTCCCTATATATAGTCCACTACCTTACCAGGGCCCTATTCCCTATATAGTCCACTACCTTACCAGGGCCCTATTCCCTATATATAGTCCACTACCTTACCAGGGCCCTATTCCCTATATATAGTCCACTACCTTACCAGGGCCCTATTCCTATATATAGTCCACTACCTTACCAGGGCCCTATTCCCTATATATAGTACCAGGGCCCTATTCCCTATATCATAGTCCATTACCTTATAGGGCCCTACCAGGGCCCTATATAGTCCACTACCTTACCAGGGCCCTATATAGTCCACTACCTTACCAGGGCCCTATTCCCTATATATAGTCCACTACCTTACCAGGGCCCTATTCCCTATATAGTCCACTACCTTACCAGGGCCCTATTCCCTATATAGTCCACTACCTTACCAGGGCCCTATTCCCTATATATAGTCCACTACCTTACCAGGGCCCTATTCCCTATATATAGTCCACTACCTTACCAGGGCCCTATATATAGTCCCTACCTTATATAGTCCACTACCTTACCAGGGCCCTATTCCCTATATATAGTCCACTACCTTACCAGGGCCCTATATAGTCCACTACCTTACCAGGGCCCTATTCCCTATATATAGTGCACTACCTTACCAGGGCCCTATTCCCTATATAGTCCACTACCTTACCAGGGCCCTATTCCCTATATATAGTCCACTACCTTACCAGGGCCCTATTCCCTATATATAGTCCACTACCTTACCAGGGCCCTATTCCTATATATAGTCCACTACCTTACCAGGGCCCTATTCCCTATATATAGTCCACTACCTTACCAGGGCCCTATTCCCTATATATAGTCCACTACCTTACCAGGGCCCTATTCCACCCTATATATAGTCCACTACCTTACCAGGGCCCTATTCCCTATATATAGTCCACTACCTTACCAGGGCCCTATATAGTCCACTACCTTACCAGGGCCCTATTCCCTATATATAGTCCACTACCTTACCAGGGCCCTATATAGTCCACTACCTTACCAGGGCCCTATTCCCTATATAGTCCACTACCTTAGGGCCCATTCCCTATATATAGTCCACTACCTTACCAGGGCCCTATTCCCTATATATAGTCCACTACCTTACCAGGGCCCTATTCCCTATATATAGTCCACTACCTTACCAGGGCCCTATTCCCTATATATAGTCCACTACCTTACCAGGGCCCTATTCCCTATATATAGTCCACTACCTACCAGGGCCCCAGGGCCCTATTCCCTATATATAGTCCACTACCTTACCAGGGCCCTATTCCCTATATATAGTACCAGGGCCCACTACACTTACCAGGGCCCTATTCCTCCTATATAGTCCACTACCTTACCAGGGCCCTATTCCCTATATATAGTCCACTACCTTACCAGGGCCCTATATAGTCCACTACCTTACCAGGGCCCTATTCCCTATATATAGTCCACTACCTTACCAGGGCCCTATTCCCTATATATAGTCCACTACCTTACCAGGGCCCTATTCCTATATATAGTCCACTACCTTACCAGGGCCCTATTCCCTATATATAGTCCACTACCTTACCAGGGCCCTATTCCCTATATATAGTGCACTACCTTACCAGGGCCCTATTCCCTATATATAGTTCACTACCTTACCAGGGCCCTATTCCCTATATATAGTGCACTACCTTACCAGGGCCCTATTCCCTATATATAGTCCACTACCTTACCAGGGCCTATATATAGTCCACTACCTTACCAGGGCCCTATTCCCTATATATAGTCCACTACCTTACCAGGGCCCTATTCCCTATATATAGTCCACTACCTTACCAGGGCCCTATATTCCACTACCTTACCAGGGCCCTATATATATAGTCCACTACCTTACCAGGCCCTATTCCCTATATATAGTCCACTACCTTACCAGGGCCCTATTCCCTATATATAGTCCACTACCTTACCAGGGCCCTATTCCCTATATATAGTCCACTACCTTACCAGGGCCCTATTCCCTATATATAGTCCACTACCTTACCAGGCCCCCTATATAGTCCACTACCTTACCAGGGCCCTATTCCCTATATATAGTCCACTACCTTACCAGGGCCCTATTCCCTATATATAGTCCACTACCTTACCAGGGCCCTATATAGTCCACTACCTTACCAGGGCCCCCTATATATAGTCCACTACCTTACCAGGGCCCTATTCCCTATATAGTCCACTACCTTACCAGGGCCCTATTCCCTATATATAGTCCACTACCTTACCAGGGCCCTATTCCCTATATATAGTCCACTACACTACCTTACCAGGGCCCTATTCCCTATATATAGTCCACTACCTTACCAGGGCCCTATATAGTCCACCCTTACCAGGGCCCTTTTCCTATATAGTCCACTACCTTACCAGGGCCCTATTCCCTATATATAGTCCACTACCTTACCAGGGCCCTATTCCCTATATATAGTCCACTACCACCTTACCAGGGCCCTATTCCCTATATATAGTCCACTACCTTACCAGGGCCCTATTCCCTATATATAGTCCACTACCTTACCAGGGCCCTATTCCCACTATATAGTCCACTACCTTACCAGGGCCCTATTCCCTATATATAGTCCACTACCTTACCAGGGCCCTATTCCCTATATATAGTCCACTACCTTACCAGGGCCCTATTCCCTATATATAGTCCACTACCTTACCAGGGCCCTATTCCCTATATATAGTCCACTACCTTACCAGGGCCCTATTCCCTATATATAGTCCACTACCTTACCAGGGCCCTATTCCCTATATATAGTCCACTACCTTACCACCAGGGCCCTATTCCCAGGGCCCTATATATAGTCCACTACCTTACCAGGGCCCCCTATATAGTCCACTACCTTACCAGGCCCTATTCCCTATATATAGTCCACTACCTTACCAGGGCCCTATATAGTCCACTACCTTACCAGGGCCCTATTCCCTATATATAGTACACTACCTTACCAGGGCCCTATTCCCTATATATAGTACACTACCTTACCAGGGCCTATGCCCTATATAGTGCACTACCTTACCAGGGCCCTATTCCCTATATATAGTCCACTACCTTACCAGGGCCCTATTCCCTATATATAGTCCACTACCTTACCAGGGCCCTATTCCCTATATAGTCCACTACCTTACCAGGGCCCTATTCCCTATATATAGTCCACTACCTTACCAGGGCCCTATATATAGTCCACTTCCAGGGCCTATATATAGTCCACTACCTTACCAGGGCCCTATTCCCTATATATAGTCCACTACCTTACCAGGGCCCTATTCCCTATATATAGTCCACTACCTTACCAGGGCCCTATATAGTCCACTACCTTACCAGGGCCCTATATAGTCCACTACCTTACCAGGGCCCTATTCCCTATATATAGTCCACTACCTTACCAGGGCCCTATATAGTCCACTACCTTACCAGGGCCCTATTCCCTATATATAGCCCTATTCCCTATATATAGTCCACTACCTTACCAGGGCCCTATTCCCTATATATAGTCCACTACCTTACCAGGGCCCTATTCCCTATATATAGTCCACTACCTTACCAGGGCCCTATATAGTCCACTACCTTACCAGGGCCCTATTCCCTATATATAGTCCACTACCTTACCAGGGCCCTATTCCCTATATATAGTCCACTACCTTACCAGGGCCCTATTCCCTATATATAGTCCCTACCTTACCAGGGCCCTATTCCCTATATATAGTCCACTACCTTACCAGGGCCCTATTCCCTATATATAGTCCACTACCTTACCAGGGCCCTATTCCCTATATATAGTCCACTACCTTACCAGGGCCCCTATTCCACTACCTTACCAGGGCCCTATTCCAGTCCACTACCTTACCAGGGCCCTATTCCCTATATATAGTCCACTACCTTACCAGGGCCCTATTCCCTATATATAGTCCACTACCTTACCAGGGCCCTATTCCCTATATATAGTCCACTAGTCCACCTTACCAGGGCCCCTATATATAGTCCACTACCTTACCACTACCTATATATAGTCCACCAGGGCCCTATTCCCTATATATAGTCCACTACCTTACCAGGGCCCTATTCCCTATATATAGTCCACTACCTTACCAGGGCCCTATTCCCTATATATAGTCCACTACCTTACCAGGGCCCTATTCCCTATATATAGTCCACTACCTTACCAGGGCCCTATTCCCTATATATAGTCCACTACCTTACCAGGCCCTATATATAGCCACTACCTTACCAGGGCCCTATATAGTCCACTACCTTACCAGGGCCCTATTCCCTATATATAGTCCACTACCTTACCAGGGCCCTATATAGTCCACTACCTTACCAGGGCCCTATATAGTCCACTACCTTACCAGGGCCCTATTCCCTATATATAGTCCACTACCTTACCAGGGCCCTATTCCCTATATATAGTCCACTACCTTACCAGGGCCCTATATAGTCCACTACCTTACCAGGGCCCTATTCCCTATATATAGTCCACTACCTTACCAGGGCCCTATTCCCTATATATAGTCCACTACCTTACCAGGGCCCTATATAGTCCACTACCTTACCAGGGCCCTATTCCCTATATATAGTCCACTACCTTACCAGGGCCCTATATAGTCCACTACCTTACCAGGGCCCTATTCCCTATATATAGTCCACTACCTTACCAGGGCCCTATTCCCTATATATAGTCCACTACCTTACCAGGGCCCTATTCCCTATATATAGTCCACTACCTTACCAGGGCCCTATTCCCTATATATAGTCCACTACCTTACCAGGGCCCTATACCAGGGCCCTATATATAGTCCACTACCACCTTACCAGGGCCCTATTCCCTATATATAGTCCACTACCTTACCAGGGCCCTATTCCCTATATATAGTCCACTACCTTACCAGGGCCCTATTCCCTATATATAGTCCACTACCTTACCAGGGCCCCTATATATAGTCCACTACCTTACCAGGGCCCTATTCCCTATATATAGTCCACTACCTTACCAGGGCCCTATTCCCTATATATAGTCCACTACCTTACCAGGCCCTATTCCCCTATATAGTCCACTACCTTACCAGGGCCCTATTCCCTATATATAGTCCACTACCTTACCAGGGCCCTATTCCCTATATAGTCCACACTACCTTACCAGGGCCCTATATAGTCCACTACCTTACCAGGGCCCTATTCCCTATATATAGTCCACTACCTTACCAGGGCCCTATATAGTCCACTACCTTACCAGGGCCCTATTCCCTATATATAGTTCACTACCTTACCAGGGCCCTATTCCCTATATATAGTCCACTACCTTACCAGGGCCCTATTCCCTATATATAGTCCACTACCTTACCAGGGCCCTATTCCCCATATATAGTCCACTACCTTACCAGGGCCCTATTCCCTATATATAGTCCACTACCTTACCAGGGCCCTATTCCCTATATATAGTCCACTACCTTACCAGGGCCCTATTCCCTATATATAGTCCACTACCTTACCAGGGCCCTATTCCCTATATATAGTCCACTACCTTACCAGGGCCCTATATATAGTATTCCCATATATAGTCCACTACCTTACCAGGGCCCTATTCCCTATATATAGTCCACTACCTTACCAGGGCCCTATTCCCCACTACCTTACCAGGGCCCTATATAGTCCACTACCTTACCAGGGCCCTATATAGTCCACTACCTTACCAGGGCCCTATTCCCTATATATAGTCCACTACCTTACCAGGGCCCTATATAGTCCACTACCTTACCAGGGCCCTATATAGTCCACTACCTTACCAGGGCCCTATTCCCTATATATAGTCCACTACCTTACCAGGGCCCTATTCCCTATATATAGTCCACTACCTTACCAGGGCCCTATTCCCTATATATAGTCCACTACCTTACCAGGGCCCTATTCCCTATATATAGTCCACTACCTTACCAGGGCCCTATATAGTCCACTACCTTACCAGGGCCCTATAGTCCCCTATATATAGTCACTACCTTACCAGGGCCCTATTCCCTATATATAGTCCACTACCTTACCAGGCCCTATTCCCTATATATAGTCCACTACCTTACCAGGGCCCTATTCCCTATATATAGTCCACTACCTTACCAGGCCCTATTCCCTATATAGTCCACTACCTTACCAGGGCCCTATTCCCTATATATAGTCCACTACCTTACCAGGGCCCCTATATATAGTCCACTACCTTACCAGGGCCCTATTCCCTATATATAGTCCACTACCTTACCAGGGCCCTATATATAGTCCACTACCTTACCATATATAGTCCACTACCTTACCAGGGCCCTATATAGTCCACTACCTTACCAGGGCCCTATTCCCTATATATAGTCCACTACCTTACCAGGGCCCTATTCCCTATATATAGTCCACTACCTTACCAGGGCCCTATATAGTCCACTACCTTACCAGGGCCCTATTCCCTATATATAGTCCACTACCTTACCAGGGCCCTATTCCCTATATATAGTCCACTACCTTACCAGGGCCCTATATAGTCCACTACCTTACCAGGGCCCTATTCCCTATATATAGTTCACTACCTTACCAGGGCCCTATTCCCTATATATAGTCCACTACCTTACCAGGGCCCTATTCCCTATATATAGTCCACTACCTTACCAGGGCCCTATATAGTCCACTACCTTACCAGGGCCCTATATAGTCCACTACCTTACCAGGGCCCTATATAGTCCACTACCTTACCAGGGCCCTATATAGTCCACTACCTTACCAGGGCCCTATATAGTCCACTACCTTACCAGGGCCCTATTCCCTATATAGTCCACTACCTTACCAGGGCCCTATTCCCTATATATAGTCCACTACCTTACCAGGGCCCTATTCCCTATATATAGTCCACTACCTTACCAGGGCCCTATATAGTCCACTACCTTACCAGGGCCCTATATAGTCCACTACCTTACCAGGGCCCTATTCCCTATATATAGTCCACTACCTTACCAGGGCCCTATTCCCTATATATAGTCCACTACCTTACCAGGGCCCTATTCCCTATATATAGTCCACTACCTTACCAGGGCCCTATTCCCTATATATAGTCCACTACCTTACCAGGGCCCTATTCCCTATATATAGTCCACTACCTTACCAGGGCCCTATTCCCTATATATAGTCCACTACCTTACCAGGGCCCTATATAGTCCACTACCTTACCAGGGCCCTATTCCCTATATATAGTCCACTACCTTACCAGGGCCCTATATAGTCCACTACCTTACCAGGGCCCTATTCCCTATATATAGTCCACTACCTTACCAGGGCCCCTATTCCCTATATATAGTCCACTACCTTACCAGGGCCCTATTCCCTATATAGTCCACTACCTTACCAGGGCCCTATTCCACTACCTTACCATATATAGTCCACTACCTTACCAGGGCCCTATATAGTCCACTACCTTACCAGGGCCCTATTCCCTATATATAGTCCACTACCTTACCAGGGCCCTATATAGTCCACTACCTTACCAGGGCCCTATTCCCTATATATAGTCCACTACCTTACCAGGGCCCTATTCCCTATATATAGTCCACTACCTTACCAGGGCCCTATATAGTCCACTACCTTACCAGGGCCCTATTCCCTATATATAGTCCACTACCTTACCAGGGCCCTATTCCCTATATATAGTCCACTACCTTACCAGGGCCCTATTCCCCTATATAGTCCACTACCTTACCAGGGCCCTATTCCCTATATATAGTCCACTACCTTACCAGGGCCCTATTCCCTATATATAGTCCACTACCTTACCAGGGCCCTATTCCCTATATATAGTCCACTACCTTACCAGGGCCCTATTCCCTATATATAGTCCACTACCTTACCAGGGCCCTATTCCCTATATAGTCCACTACCTTACCAGGGCCCTATATAGTCCACTACCTTACCAGGGCCCTATTCCCTATATATAGTCCACTACCTTACCAGGGCCCTATATAGTCCACTACCTTACCAGGGCCCTATTCCCTATATATAGTCCACTACCTTACCAGGCCCTATTCCCTATATATAGTCCACTACCTTACCAGGGCCCCCTATATATAGTCCACTACCTTACCAGGGCCCTATATAGTCCACTACCTTACCAGGGCCCTATTCCTATATATAGTCCACTACCTTACCAGGGCCCTATTCCCTATATATAGTCCACTACCTTACTATATAGTCCACTACCTTACCAGGGCCCTATTCCCTATATATAGTCCACTACCTTACCAGGGCCCTATTCCCTATATATAGTCCACTACCTTACCAGGGCCCTATATATATAGTCCACTACCTTACCAGGGCCCTATTCCCTATATAGTCCACTACCTTACCAGGGCCCTATTCCCTATATATAGTCCACTACCTTACCAGGGCCCTATATAGTCCACTACCCTATTCCCTATATATAGTCCACTACCTTACCAGGGCCCTATTCCCTATATATAGTCCACTACCTTACCAGGGCCCTATTCCCTATATATAGTCCACTACCTTACCAGGGCCCTATATTCCCTACCTTATATATAGTCCACTACCTTACCAGGGCCCTATTCCCCTATAGTCCAGTCCACTACCTTACCAGGGCCCCCTATATAGTCCACTACCTTACCAGGGCCCTATTCCCTATATAGTCCACTACCTTACCAGGGCCCTATATAGTCCACTACCTTACCAGGGCCCTATTCCCTATATATAGTCCACTACCTTACCAGGGCCCTATTCCCTATATATAGTCCACTACCTTACCAGGGCCCTATTCCCTATATATAGTCCACTACCTTACCAGGGCCCTATATAGTCCACTACCTTACCAGGGCCCTATATAGTCCACTACCTTACCAGGGCCCTATTCCCTATATATAGTCCACTACCTTACCAGGGCCCTATTCCCTACCTTACCATATATAGTCCACTACCTTACCAGGGCCCTATTCCCTATATATAGTCCACTACCTTACCAGGGCCCTATATAGTCCACTACCTTACCAGGGCCCCTATATAGTCCACTACCTTACCAGGGCCCTATTCCCTATATATAGTCCACTACCTTACCAGGGCCCTATATATTCCCTATATAGTCCACTACCTTACCAGGGCCCTATTCCCTATATAGTCCACTACCTTACCAGGGCCCTATTCCCTATATATAGTCCACTACCTTACCAGGGCCCTATTCCTATATATAGTCCACTACCTTACCAGGGCCCTATTCCCTATATATAGTCCACTACCTTACCAGGGCCCTATTCCCTATATATAGTCCACTACCTTACCAGGGCCCTATTCCCTATATATAGTCCACAGGGCCCTATTCCCTATATATAGTCCACTACCTTACCAGGGCCCCTATATATAGTCCACTACCTTACCAGGGGCCCTTACCAGGGCCCTATTATATAGTCCACTACCTTACCAGGGCCCTATTCCCTATATATAGTCCACTACCTTACCAGGGCCCTATTCCCTATATAGTCCACTACCTTACCAGGGCCCCCTATATATAGTCCACTACCTTACCAGGGCCCTATTCCCTATATATAGTCCACTACCTTACCAGGGCCCCCTATATAGTCCACTACCTTACCAGGGCCCCTATATAGTCCACTACCTTACCAGGGCCCTATTCCCTATATATAGTCCACTACCTTACCAGGGCCCTATTCCCTATATATAGTCCACTACCTTACCAGGGCCCTATTCCCTATATATAGTCCACTACCTTACCAGGGCCCTATATAGTACCCACTACCTTACCAGGGCCCTATTCCTATATATAGTCCACTACCTTACCAGGGCCCTATTCCCTATATATAGTCCACTACCTTACCAGGGCCCTATTCCCTATATATAGTCCACTACCTTACCAGGGCCCTATTCCCTATATATAGTCCACTACCTTACCAGGGCCCTATATAGTCCACTACCTTACCAGGGCCCTATATAGTCCACTACCTTACCAGGGCCCTATTCCCTATATATAGTCCACTACCTTACCAGGGCCCTATTCCCTATATATAGTCCACTACCTTACCAGGGCCCTATTCCCTATATATAGTCCACTACCTTACCAGGGCCCTACCATATAGTCCACTACCTTACCAGGGCCCCTATATATAGTCCACTACCTTACCAGGGCCCTATTCCCTATATATAGTCCACTACCTTACCAGGGCCCTATATATAGTCCACTACCTTACCAGGCCCTATTCCCTATATATAGTCCACTACCTTACCAGGGGGCCCTATATAGTCCACTACCTTACCAGGGCCCTATTCCCTATATATAGTCCACTACCTTACCAGGGCCCTATTCCTATATATAGTCCACTACCTTACCAGGCCCTATTCCCTATATATAGTCCACTACCTTACCAGGGCCCTATTCCCTATATATAGTCCACTACCTTACCAGGGCCCTATTCCCTATATATAGTCCACTACCTTACCAGGGCCCCCTATATAGTCCACTACCTTACCAGGGCCCTATTATATAGTCCACTACCTTACCAGGGCCCCCTATATAGTCCACTACCTTACCAGGGCCCTATTCCCTATATATAGTCCACTACCTTACCAGGGCCCTATTCCCTATATATAGTCCACTACCTTACCAGGGCCCTATACTAGTCCCTACCTTACCAGGGCCCTATTCCCTATATATAGTCCACTACCTTACCAGGGCCCTATTCCCTATATATAGTCCACTACCTTACCAGGGCCCTATATAGTCCACTACCTTACCAGGGCCCTATTCCCTATATATAGTGCACTACCTTACCAGGGCCCTATTCCCTATATATAGTCCACTACCTTACCAGGGCCCCCTATATATAGTCCACTACTATATATAGTTACCCAGGGCCCTATTCCCTATATATAGTCCACTACCTTACCAGGGCCCTATTCCCTATATATAGTCCACTACCTTACCAGGGCCTATTCCCTATATATAGTCCACTACCTTACCAGGGCCCTATTCCCTATATATAGTCCACTACCTTACCAGGGGCCCTATTCCCTATATAGTCCACTACCTTACCAGGGCCCTATATAGTCCACTACCTTACCAGGGCCCTATTCCCTATATATAGTCCACTACCTTACCAGGGCCCTATTCCCTATATATAGTCCACTACCTTACCAGGGCCCTATATAGTCCACTACCTTACCAGGGCCCTATTCCCTATATATAGTCCACTACCTTACCAGGGCCCTATTCCCTATATATAGTCCACTACCTTACCAGGGCCCTATTCCCTATATATAGTCCACTACCTTACCAGGGCCCTATTCCCTATATATAGTCCACTACCTTACCAGGGCCCTATTCCCTATATATAGTCCACACTACCTATATATAGTCCACTACCTTACCAGGGCCCTATTCCCTATATATAGTCCACTACCTTACCAGGGCCCTATTCCCTATATATAGTATACCAGTCCACTACCTTACCAGGGCCCTATTCCCTATATATAGTCCACTACCTTACCAGGGCCCTATTCCCTATATATAGTCCACTACCTTACCAGGGCCCTATTCCCTATATATAGTCCACTACCTTACCAGGGCCCTATTCCCTATATATAGTCCACTACCTTACCAGGGCCCTATATAGTCCACTACCTTACCAGGGCCCTATTCCCTATATATAGTCCACTACCTTACCAGGGCCCTATTCCCTATATATAGTCCACTACCTTACCAGGGCCCTATTCCCTATATATAGTCCACTACCTTAGGGCCCAGGGCCCTATATAGTCCACTACCTTACCAGGGCCCCTATATAGTCCACTACCTTACCAGGGCCCTATTCCCTATAGGGCCCTATAGTCCACTACCTTACCAGGGCCCTATTCCCTATATATAGTCCACTACCTTACCAGGGCCCTATTCCCTATATATAGTCCACTACCTTACCAGGGCCCTATTCCCTATATATAGTCCACTACCTTACCAGGGCCCTATTCCCTATATATAGTCCACTACCTTACCAGGGCCCTATTCCCTATATAGTCCACTACCTTACCAGGGCCCTATTCCCTATATATTCCTATATATAGTCCACTACCTTACCAGGGCCCCTATATATAGTCCACTACCTTACCAGGGCCCTATTCCCTATATATAGTCCACTACCTTACCAGGGCCCTATTCCCTATATATAGTCCACTACCTTACCATATATAGTCCACTACCTTACCAGGGCCCTATTCCCTACCTTACCATATATAGTCCACTACCTTACCAGGGCCCTATATAGTCCACTACCTTACCAGGGCCCTATTCCCTATATATAGTCCACTACCTTACCAGGGCCCTATTCCCTATATATAGTCCACTACCTTACCAGGGCCCTATTCCCTATATATAGTCCACTACCTTACCAGGGCCCTATTCCCTATATATAGTCCACTACCTTACCAGGGCCCTATTCCCTATATATAGTCCACTACCTTACCAGGGCCCTATTCCCTATATAGTCCACTACCTTACCAGGGCCCTATTCCCTATATATAGTCCACTACCTTACCAGGGCCCTATTCCCTATATATAGTCCACTACCTTACCAGGGGGTCCACTACCTTTCCCTATTCCCTATATAGTCCACTACCTTACCAGGGCCCTATTCCCTATATATAGTCCACTACCTTACCAGGGCCCTATTCCCTATATATAGTCCCACTAGGGCCCCTTAGTCCACCAGGGCCCCCTATTCCCTACCAGGGCCCTATATAGTCCACTACCTTACCATGGCCCTGTTCCCTATATATAGTCCACTACCTTACCAGGGCCCTATTCCCTATATATAGTCCACTACCTTACCAGGGCCCTATATAGTCCACTACCTTACCAGGGCCCTATTCCCTATATATAGTCCACTACCTTACCAGGGCCCTATTCCCTATATATAGTCCACTACCTTACCAGGGCCCTATTCCCTATATATAGTCCACTACCTTACCAGGGCCCTATATAGTCCACTACCTTACCAGGGCCCTATTCCTATATATAGTACTTACCAGGGCCCTATTCCCTATATATAGTCCACTACCTTACCAGGGCCCTATTCCCTATATATAGTCCACTACCTTACCAGGGCCCTATTCCCTATATATAGTCCACTACCTTACCAGGGCCCTATTCCCTATATATAGTCCACTACCTTACCAGGGCCCTATTCCCTATATATAGTCCACTACCTTACCAGGGCCCTATTCCCTATATATAGTCCACTACCTTACCAGGGCCCTATTCCCTATATATAGTCCACTACCTTACCAGGGCCCTATATAGTCCACTACCTTACCAGGGCCCTATTCCCTATATATAGTCCACTACCTTACCAGGGCCTACTATTCCCTATATATATAGTCCACTACCTTACCAGGGCCCTATTCCCTATATATAGTCCACTACCTTACCAGGGCCCTATATAGTCCACTACCTTACCAGGGCCCTATTCCCTATATATAGTCCACTACCTTACCAGGGCCCTATATAGTCCACTACCTTACCAGGGCCCTATTCCCTATATATAGTCCACTACCTTACCAGGGCCCTATATAGTCCACTACCTTACCAGGCCCACTATATATACCTACCTTACCAGGGCCCTATTCCCTATATATAGTCCACTACCTTACCAGGGCCCTATTCCCTATATATAGTCCACTACCTTACCAGGGCCCTATTCCCTATATAGTCCACTACCTTACCAGGGCCCTATTCCCTATATATAGTCCACTACCTTACCAGGGCCCTTACCAGGGCCCTATATATAGTCCACTACCTTACCAGGGCCCTATTCCCTATATATAGTCCACTACCTTACCAGGGCCCTATTCCCTATAGGGCCCTAGTAGTCCACTACCTTACCAGGGCCCTATTCCCTATATATAGTATAGTCCACTATATACCTACCTTACCAGGGCCCTATTCCCTATATATAGTCCACTACCTTACCAGGGCCCTATTCCCTATATATAGTCCACTACCTTACCAGGGCCCTATTCCCTATATATAGTCCACTACCTTACCAGGGCCCTATTCCCTATATATAGTCCACTACCTTACCAGGCCCTATTCCCTATATATAGTCCACTACCTTACCAGGGCCCTATTCCCTATATATAGTCCACTACCTTACCAGGGCCCTATATAGTCCACTACCTTACCAGGGCCCTATTCCCTATATATAGTCCACTACCTTACCAGGGCCCTATTCCCTATATATAGTCCACTACCTTACCAGGGCCCTATATAGTCCACTACCTTACCAGGGCCCTATTCCCTATATATAGTCCACTACCTTACCAGGGCCCTATATAGTCCACTACCTTACCAGGGCCCTATTCCTATATATAGTCCACTACCTTACCAGGGCCCTATTCCCTATATATAGTCCACTACCTTACCAGGCCCTATTCCCTATATATAGTCCACTTACCAGGCCCTATTCCCTATATAGTCCACTACCTTACCAGGGCCCTATTCCCTATATATAGTCCACTACCTTACCAGGGCCCTATTCCCTATATAGTCCACTACCTTACCAGGGCCCTATTCCCTATATATAGTCCACTACCTTACCAGGGCCCTATTCCCTATATATAGTCCACTACCTTACCAGGGCCCTATTCCCTATATATAGTCCACTACCTTACCAGGGCCCTATTCCCTATATATAGTCCACTACCTTACCAGGGCCCTATTCCCTATATAGTCCACTACCTTACCAGGGCCCTATTCCCTATATAGTCCACTACCTTACCAGGGCCCTACCTATATATTCCACTACCCAGGGCCCTATATATAGTCCACTACCTTACCAGGGCCCTATTCCCTATATATAGTCCACTACCTTACCAGGGCCCTATTCCCTATATAGTCCACTACCTTACCAGGGCCCTATTCCCTATATATAGTCCACTACCTTACCAGGGCCCTATTCCCTATATATAGTCCACTACCTTACCAGGGCCCTATTCCCTATATATAGTCCACTACCTTACCAGGGCCCTATATAGTCCACTACCTTACCAGGGCCCTATTCCCTATATATAGTCCACTACCTTACCAGGGCCCTATTCCCTATATATAGTCCACTACCTTACCAGGGCCCTATTCCCTATATAGTCCACTACCTTACCAGGGCCCTATTCCCTATATATAGTCCACTACCTTACCAGGGCCCTATATAGTCCACTACCTTACCAGGGCCCTATTCCCTATATATAGTCCACTACCTTACCAGGGCCCTATTCCCTATATATAGTCCACTACCTTACCAGGGCCCTATATAGTCCACTACCTTACCAGGGCCCTATTCCCTATATATAGTCCACTACCTTACCAGGGCCCTATTCCCTATATATAGTCCACTACCTTACCAGGCCCTATTCCCTATATAGTCCACTACCTATTACCAGGGCCCTATTCCCTATTCCCTATATATAGTCCACTACCTTACCAGGGCCCTATTCCCTATATATAGTCCACTACCTTACCAGGGCCCTATTCCCTATATATAGTCCACTACTTTACCAGGGCCCTATTCCCTATATATAGTCCACTACCTTACCAGGGCCCTATATAGTCCACTACCTTACCAGGGCCCTATGTAGTCCACCACCTTTCCAGGGCCCTATATAGTCCACTACCTTACCAGGGCCCTATATAGTCCACTACCTTACCAGGGCCCTATATAGTCCACTACCTTACCAGGGCCCTATTCCCTATATATAGTCCACTACCTTACCAGGGCCCTATTCCCTATATATAGTCCACTACCTTACCAGGGCCCTATTCCCTATATATAGTCCACTACCTTACCAGGGCCCTATTCCCTATATATAGTCCACTACCTTACCAGGGCCCTATTCCCTATATATAGTCCACTACCTTACCAGGGCCTCTATATAGTCCACTACCTTACCAGGGCCCTATTCCCTATATATAGTCCACTACCTTACCAGGGCCCTATATAGTCCACTACCTTACCAGGGCCCTATTCCCTATATATAGTCCACTACCTTACCAGGGCCCTATATAGTCCACTATATACCAGGGTCCACTATTACCAGGGCCCTATTCCCTATATATAGTCCACTACCTTACCAGGGCTATATATTACCAGGGCCCTATTCCCTATATATAGTCCACTACCTTACCAGGGCCCTATTCCCTATATATAGTCCACTACCTTACCAGGGCCCTATATAGTTCACTACCTTACCAGGGCCCTATATAGTTCACTACCTTACCAGGGCCCTATATAGTCCACTACCTTACCAGGGCCCTATTCCCTATATATAGTCCACTACCTTACCAGGGCCCTATATAGTCCACTACCTTACCAGGGCCCTATTCCCTATATATAGTCCACTACCTTACCAGGGCCCTATTCCCTATATATAGTCCACTACCTTACCAGGGCCCTATATAGTCCACTACCTTACCAGGGCCCTATTCCCTATATATAGTCCATAGTACCAGGGCCCTACACTTACCAGGGCCCTATTCCCTATATATAGTCCACTACCTTACCAGGGCCCTATATAGTCCACTACCTTACCAGGGCCCTATTCCCTATATATAGTCCACTACCTTACCAGGGCCCCCTATATAGTCCACTATTACCAGGGCCCTATTCCTCATATATAGTCCACCCTATATATAGTCCACTACCTTACCAGGGCCCTATTCCCTATATATAGTCCACTACCTTACCAGGGCCCTATTCCTATTCCCTATATATATATATATAGTCCACTACCTTACCAGGGCCCTATTCCCTACCTTAGGGCCCTATAGTCCACTACCTTACCAGGGCCCTATATATAGTCCACTACCTTACCAGGGCCCTATATAGTCCACTACCTTACCAGGGCCCTATTCCCTATATATAGTCCACTACCTTACCAGGGCCCTATTCCCTCCATATATAGTCCACTACCTTACCAGGGCCCTATATAGTAGTTCACTACCTTACCAGGGCC
>NW_027038627.1:0-22500 GCF_034236695.1 Oncorhynchus nerka
TATAGTAATGTTATAGTATAGTACTATAGTAATGCTATAGTATAGTACTATAGTAATGTTATAGTATAGTAATATAGTAATGTTATAGTATAGTACTATAGTAATGTTATAGTATAGTACTGCAGTAATGTTATAGTATAGTACTATAGTAATGTTATAGTATAGTACTGTAGTAATGTTATAGTATAGTACTATAGTAATGTTATAGTATAGTACTGCAGTAATGTTATAGTATAGTACTATAGTAATGTTATAGTATAGTATTATAGTAATGTTATAGTATAGTACTGCAGTAATGCTATGGTATAGTACTGTAGTAATGGTATAGTATAGTACTATAGTAATGTTATAGTATAGTACTATAGCAATGTTATGGTATAGTACTATAGCAATGTTATAGTATAGTACTATAGTAATGTTATAGTATAGTACTATAGTAATGTTATAGTATAGTACTATAGTAATGTTATAGTATAGTACTGTAGTAATGTTATAGTATATACAGTACTGTAGTAGTATCAGTTATAGTATAGTACTATAGTGAATGTTATAGTATATATTTATATAATGTTATAGTATAGTACTGTAGTAATGTTATATATAGTACTATAGTATATGTTATAGTATAAAAGTATAGTACTGCAGTATAAAATTTATAATGTTATAGTATAGTACTACTAGTAATGGTATAGTATAGTACTGTAGTAATGTTTATAGTATAGTACTATAGTGATGTATATAGTATAGTACTATAGTATAATGTTATAGTATACTACTATAGTAATTACTTTATAGTATAGTACTATAGTAATGTTATAGTATAGTACTGTAGTTGGCACAGCACATATTTCTTCTTTACTATTGTTTTTCCGTCCCTTTCTTGGTCTTGAGAAGGTTGATTTCTGGAGAAGGTTGATTTCTGGAGAAGGTTGATTTCTGGAGAAGGTTGATTTCTTGAGAGGCACTTTGATTTCTGTGTAGTGACTTGGTCCATCACATTTCACATGCAGAAAGGCTGGGCTTCAGGGCTAGTGGGGAAGACCTGTTCTTACTTGTCTGTTAACACACACACAGACATGCACATACTCCCTTTGCTAAAAAGCACTTGTCAAATTTTGCGGTTTTACATGTAAGAAAACTCCAATGTTTGTAAAAAAGTCAATGTAAAAAACACTGTGTCGCTTCAAAACATGGTTACAACTATTTGACATCATGGATGGTCAGTCCTTGCATCCATAGCATATGGATTTGAGAGTGGTTGCATTTCTCCAGATCCATCCTCAACTGTTTACTGTGGCGGTGAGAACACTGTTGGTGATTAAATGAAAGATGGCCGCTAAGCACCTTCATAGAGTTATGGTGTTATTATGTGGTGCAGTCCTTCAGTTAGAGTTACTTTAGAAGCAAAACTTCTGAAGTTGAGAACAGAATTATTAGTATTCCAAACAAAAATAATGATGTTGAAAACAAAACTAAAACCCCAAGGTATTGATGGCAAAACTAAAACCCCAAGGTATTGATGGCAAAACTAAAACCCCAAGGTATTGACGGCAAAACTAAAACAACCAAGGTATTGATGGTAAAACTAAAACCCCAAGGTATTGATGGCAAAACTAAAACATTTACATTACATTACATTACATTTAAGTCATTTAGCAGACGCTCTTATCCAGAGCGACTTACAAATTGGTGCGTTCACCTTATGACATCCAGTGGAACAGCCACTTTATAATAGTGCATCTAAATCTTTTAAGGGGGGTGAGAAGGATTACTTTATCCTATCCTAGGTATTCCTGAAAGAGGTGGGGTTTCAGGTGTCTCCGGAAGGTGGTGATTGACTCCGCTGTCCTGGCGTCATGAGGGAGTTTGTTCCACCATTGGGGGGCCAGAGCAGCGAACAGTTTTGACTGGGCTGCGCGGGAACTGTACTTCCTCAGTGGTAGGGAGGCGAGCAGGCCAGAGGTGGATGAACGCAGTGCCCTTGTTTGGGTGTAGGGCCTGATCAGAGCCTGGAGGTACTGAGGTGCCGTTCCCTCACAGCTCCGTAGGCAAGCACCATGGTCTTGTAGCGGATGCGAGCTTCAACTGGAAACCCCAAGGTATTGATGGTAAAACTAAAACCCCAAGGTATTGATGGCAAAACTAAAACCCCATTATGTTACCCTGGCCTCTCCTTATGTTACACTGGCCTCTCATTATGTTAACCTGGCCTCTCCTTATGTTACCCTGGCCTCTCATTGTATTTACCCTGTCCTCTCCTTTATGTTACCCTGGTCTCTCATTATGTTACCCTGGCCCTCTCATTATGTTACCCTGGCCTCCTTTATGTTACCCTGGCCTCCTTATGTTACCCTGGCCTCTCATTATGTTACCTGGCCTCTCCTTATGTTACCCTGGCC
Organism: Oncorhynchus nerka; assembly: GCF_034236695.1. Classification (NCBI taxonomy): domain Eukaryota; kingdom Metazoa; phylum Chordata; class Actinopteri; order Salmoniformes; family Salmonidae; genus Oncorhynchus; species Oncorhynchus nerka. Next base: position 2,400 of record NW_027038627.1, read on the forward strand.
TCTCATTATGTTAACCTGGCCTCTCATTATGTTACCCTGGCCTCTCCTTATGTTACCCTGGCCTCTCATTGTGTTAACCTGTCCTCTCCTTTTATGTTACCCTGGCCTCTCCTTATGTTACCCTGGCCTCATTGTCCTTATGTTACCCTGTCCTCTCCTTATGTTATCCTGGCCTCTCATTATGTTAACCTGGCCTCTCCTTATGTTACCCTGGCCTCTCATTGTGTTACCCTGTCCTCTCCTTATGTTATCCTGGCCTCTCATTATGTTAACCATTATGTTACCCTGGCCTCTCATTATGTTACCCTGGCCTCTCATTATGTTACCCTGGCCTCTCATTATGTTACCCTGGCCTCTCCTTATGTTAACCTGGCCTCTCATTATGTTAACCTGGCCTCCTCTCATGTTACCCTGGCCTCTCCTTATACCCTGGCCCCTGGTTACCTGTCCTCTCCTTATGTTACCTGGCCTCTCCTTATGTTACCCTGGCCTCTCCTTATGTTACCCTGGCCTCTCCTTATGTTATCCTGGCCTCTCCTTATGTTAACCTGGCCTCTCATTATGTTACCCTGGCCTCTCTCATTATGTTACCCTGGCCTCTCCTTATGTTAACCTGGTCTCTCATTATGTTACCTGGCCTCTCATTATGTTACCCTGGCCTCTCCTTATGTTCATTATTTGTTACCCTGGCCTCTCTTATGTTAACCTGGCCTCTCCTTATGGCCTCCTCATTATGTTACCCTGGCCTCTCCTTATGTTTACCCCTGGCCTCTCATTATGTTCTGTCTCTCCTTATGTTACCTGGCCTCCTTATGTTACCCTGGCCTCTCCTTATGTTACCCTGGCCTCTCCTTATGTTACCCTGGCCTCTCCTTATGTTAACCTGGCCTCTCCTTATATTTACCCTGGCCTCTACCCTGGCCCTCCTTATGTTACCTGGCCTCTCCTTATGTTACCCTGGCCTCTCCTTATGTTACCCTGGCCTCTCCTTATGTTACCCTGGCCTCTCCTTGGCCTCCTCATTATGTTACCCTGGCCTCTCCTTACCCTGGCCTCTCCTTATGTTAACCTGGCCTCTCCTTATGTTAACCTGGCCTCTCCTTATGTTACCCTGGCCTCTCATTATGTTACCTGGCCTCTCCTTATGTTACCCTGGCCTCTACTTATGTTATCCTGGACTTTTGCTTTCTTTGCCTTGTCACCAGCTGGAGGTTTTGTCCCATTCATTTGTAGCATCCTGCTCGGTCCCTGGGTGTAGTTGAAGTGGTGAAAAAGTAATCCTGTGGAAAAGAGTTCAAACACATTTTTTTTCCACGTGATTTGTTCACACGTGCGTTCTGAAAAACCACTTGTTTTCACACACACGCACACACACGCACGCACGCACGCACGCACACGCAGCACACACACACACACACACACACACACACACACACATATGTACACCTACAGTACACACGCCGGATGGGTCCGCCAGCATCCAGCCTGCACACAACAGGCACATGAAGAGTTATGGTTTTATAATGATGATATATTGTGGTGTTTTAGTGCATGTAGCGCCCCACCTCCCAATACTGTACATGTCCATTTGTGTTGCTTTTTCCCCCAGGCTTTATTGCAAATGCACTTTACTCCGTCCTGCTACTTGTGGACAAGGAGACAACTATCAAGCCTGAAAGAGACATGACTACTGTGCAGGTAAAGTATTAAATAATGACCCATGTGCTGTGATATTTGCATTGAGCGTTCTTGTCTAATTCAAGACTTCAAATCACATATCTTGGGAGTATTTCTTACATTCCCACGGCAACCAGAACCCTAACATTTTCCACACGCAGTGATTAACACAATGTAACATCAGGAAGGATACAGCATTATCACAGGCGCCTCCTAGTCTATTCAGATACACCGAGGCTATTGTGTTGAGTCGTCGCTAGCAGCCTGTCAATGTCAGGTCCTTGACCAGAGTGAGTCTGAGTGAGGCAGTACGTGTGTGTGTGTTTAGCGTGTAGCATGTCACGTCCTTGACCTGAGTATGAGTCTGAGTGAGGTAGTACGTGTGTGTGTGTTTAGCGTGTAGCATGTCAGGTCCTTGACCTGAGTATGAGTCTGAGTGAGGTAGTACGTGTGTGTGTGTGTGTGTGTTTAGCGTGTAGCATGTCAGGTCCTTGACCTGAGTATGAGTCTGAGTGAGGTAGTACGTGTGTGTGTGTGTGTGTGTGTGTGTGTGTGTGTGTGTGTGTGTGTGTGTTTAGCGTGTAGCATGTCAGGTCCTTGACCTGAGTATGAGTCTGAGTGAGGTACTACGTGTGTGTGTGTTTAGCGTGTAGCATGTCAGGTCCTTGACCTGAGTATGAGTCTGAGTGAGGTAGTACGTGTGTGTGTGTGTGTGTGTGTGTGTTTAGCGTGTAGCATGTCAGGTCCTTGACCTGAGTATGAGTCTGAGTGAGGTAGTACGTGTGTGTGTGTGTGTGTGTGTGTGTGTGTGTGTGTGTGTGTGTTTAGCGTGTAGCATGTCAGGTCCTTGACCTGAGTATGAGTCTGAGTGAGGTAGTACGTGTGTGTGCGTGTGTGTGTGCGTGTGTGTGTGTGTTTAGCGTGTAGCATGTCAGGTCCTTGACCTGAGTATGAGTCTGAGTGAGGCAGTACGTGTGTGTGCGTGTGTGTGTGTTTAGCGTGTAGCATGTCAGGTCATGGTGTGTTGTTGAGAGCTGGGGTATCTGTGCTATGTAGGTTTGCGTGAAGCTGCATGTCTGTGGAAAATGTAATCATCTCTTCATCACCAGCCTACCTACCTACCTACCACACACACACACACACACACACACACACACACACACACACACACACATCTGTCCCACTGAAAACACCCACAACATCCATCACACAGACAGACACATCTAATGAGATCAGGGTTTAGGTCCAACGTTGAGTTAAGTGATTATCTCTGGAATTCCTCCATAGGTTTCTACAGTAGAGTTCAACACATGTCTCTTCCTATTGAAACCACATGACACGTGGATAAAAAGATGTGATTGGTTAGTTGTCTTGATGAAACCTGCAACATAGCGATGTATATTACAGATCATTCTGTCTGTCATGATGATTTTTCTTAGTTACATTTCTTTCCTTACATCATCAAGGTTACCTATTTTATATTATATAGTAGGTGGTTTTTTCTTTGGTGGGAAGTTATATCTGATATCTGTAGCAAGGTGTGATGTGAGAGCTTTAGTTTCCTTACTGGAAAAGCATTGAAGATAATTGATATTGGAATAGGAATTTCAGTTTACTTCCTGAGTCGACTGGAATTGACTCCAACCCTGCTACTCACAGGCCTCACCCTGGTGGGGAGTTACAGTGAGTGTGTGTCCTCTGTCCCCATGCAGACGGAGCTCTGACGTCCCTGAAGGCTCTGTTGAAGCACATAGACTCCAGTCAGCTCACTAGAGACCTGGACGGAACATTCCCCTACGACCACGATCACTGGGTCGCCTTCAGACAGGTAGGAATCACATCACCACGGTTACAGTTGTCTCAAATGGCACCCTATTAGCTATGTAGTGCACTGCGTTTGACCCGGGCCCACAGGTCTCTGGTCAAAAGTAGTGCACTTTATACAACGGGGGGTCTAATCCTGGATGCTGATTGGTTAAAACCGCATTCCAGCCGGTTAAAATGCCTATTTACTCTGTTCCATCTGACTGATCAATCCACTGTCTCATCTACCCAGCCAGGTCATTTATAAACTTGATCTCCACTATAAAAAATATCTAGACATTATCTACCATTTCTTTTAGACTAATATTTAGTTTTCAACAACAGAGATTTATATAAACCTTTCTGTCTGTCTCTCTGACATTTGCAACATTATTTCAATATTCAAATTCGATCTCCAGCTGTCCCATAGTCGGGACGAGACAGACTAACACTAACACCACCCGCGCCAATATATCCTCCAATCACCGGCTTCAAGGGCATTATCACTTAAATGGTCTGGTCTTCCCTGATCTCAACACTGTCTGTAACATCTCTCTCTCTCTCTCTCTCGCTCTCTTTTGCTCTCTTTCGCTCTCTCTGCCCTCTCTCATTCTCTCTCTCTCTCATTCTCTCTCTCTTCTCATTCTCTCTCTCTCTCTCTCATTCTCTGTCTTTCTCGCTCTCTCTCTCATTCTCTCTCTCTCACACTCTCTCACTCTCTCTCTCGCTCTCTCGCACTCTCTCTCGTTCTCTCTCGCTCTCTCTCGTTCTCTCCCGCTCTCTCTCTCTCATTCTCTCTCTCTCTTATTCTCTCGCTCTCTCTCTCTTTCTCGCTCTCTTTCTCATTCTCTCTCTCTCACACACTCTCTCTCTCTCTCTCTCTCTCTCTCATTCTCTCTCTCTCTCATTCCCTCTCGCTCTCTCTCTCACTCTCTCTCTCACTCTCTCTCATTCTCTCTCACACTCTCATTCTCTCTCACTCTCTCTCGCTTTCTCACTCTCTCGTTCTCTCCCTTCTCGCTCTCTCTCTCTCTCTCTCTCTCTCTCTCTCTCTCTCTCTCTCTCGCTCTCTCTCTCTCTCTCTCTCCCTTCTCTCGCTCTCTCTCTCTATCTCTATTTCTCTCTCTCTCTCGCTCTCTCTGCCCTCTCTCATTCTCTCTCTCTCTCATTCTCTCTCTCATTCTCTCTCTCTCTCTCTCTCTCTCATTCTCTCTCTTTCTCTTTCTCATTCTCTCTCTCTCACTCTCTCTCGCTCTCTCTCGCTCTCTCTCGTTCTCTCCCGCTCTCTCTCTCTCATTCTCTCTCTCTCTTATTCTCTCTCTCTCTCTCTCTCTTTCTCGCTCTCTTTCTCATTCTCTCTCTCTCACTCTCTGACTCTCTCTCTCTCACTCTCTCATTCTCTCTCTCTCGCTCTCTCTGCTCTCTCTCTTGCTCTCTCTCTCATTTACTCTCTCTCTCATTCCCTCTCGCTCTCTCTCTCACTCTCTCTCTCACTCTCTCTCCTTCTCTCTCACACTCTCATTCTCTCTCACTCTCTCTCGCTTTCTCACTCTCTCTCGTTCTCTCTCACTCTCTCTCGCTCTCTCTCTCTCATTCTCTCTCACGCTCTCTCTCTCTCATTCCCTCTCTCTCTCGCTCTCTCTCTCATTCTCTCTCGCTCTCTGATTCTTTCTCGCTCTCTCATTCCCCCTCTCTCTCTTTCTCTCTCGCTCTCTCGCTCTCTCTCATTCTCTCTCTCTCACTCTCTCGTTTTCTCTCGCTCTCTCTCTCTCTCTCTCTTCATCCCTTCTGTTAGAAAATTGAGCCGTTTGCCAGCAGTTGCAGCGTGGCTCTCTCCTCCCTCCGATCTTCTATCTCTACGTTGAGCAGCACCAGCAACCTGGACAGTACCAAGGTGTGTGTGTGTGTGTGTAGTCTAGTGGTTAGAGTGTTGGGCCAGTAAGTGACAGGTTGCTAGTTTGAATCCCTGTGCCGACTAGGTGAAAGCTATCTGCCCTTGAACAAGGCACTTAACCCTAATTGCTCCTGGGTCGTCGTCAATAATGGCTGATCCCTAGCCGTGACCCCACTCTCCGAGGGTGCCTCAGGGGGAGTGGGATACATGGCAGCAGTTCCTGGCCCTAACTAAAGCTCTCACCTTGCTACAGATATCAAATATAACTTCCACCAAAGCAAAAGCGACCATCTACTATATAATATAAAATGACAGGTAACCTTGATGATGTAAGTAAAGAAATATAACTAAGAAAAATCATCATGAGAGACAGAATGATCTGTAATATACATCGCTAAGTTGCAGGTTTCATCAAGACAACTAACCAATCACATCCTTTTATCCACGTGTCATGTGGTTTCAATAGGAAGAGACATGTGTTGAACTCTACTGTAGAAACCTATGGAGGAATTCCAGAGATAATCACTTAACTCAACGTTGGACCTAAACCCTGATCTCATTAGATGTGTCTGTCTGTGTGATAGATGTTGGACCTAAACCCTGATCTCATTAGATGTGTCTGTCTGTGTGATGGATGTGTCTGTTGGACCTAAACCCTGATCTCATTAGATGTGTCTGTCTGTGATAGATGTTGACCTAAACCCTGATCTCATTAGATGTGTCTGTCTGTGATGGATGTTGGACCTAAACCCTGATCTCATTAGATGTGTCTGTCTGTGTGATGGATGTTGGACCTAAACCCTGATCTCATTAGATGTGTCTGTCTGTGTGATGGATGTTGGACCTAAACCCTGATCTCATTAGATGTGTCTGTCTGTGTGATGGATGTTGGACCTAAACCCTGATCTCATTAGATGTGTCTGTCTGTGTGATGGATGTTGGACCTAAACCCTGATCTCATTAGATGTGTCGGTCTGTGTGATGGATGTTGGACCTAAACCCTGATCTCATTAGATGTGTGATGGATGTTGGACCTAAACCCTGATCTCATTAGATGTGTGATGGATGTTGGACCTAAACCCTGATCTCATTAGATGTGTGATGGATTTTGGACCTAAACCCTGATCTCATTAGATGTGTGATGGATGTTGGACCTAAACCCTGATCTCATTAGATGTGTCTGTCTGTGTGATGGATGTTGGACCTAAACCCTGATCTCATTAGATGTGTCTGTCTGTGTGATGGATGTTGGACCTAAACCCTGATCTCATTAGATGTGTCTGTCTGTGTGATGGATGTTGGACCTAAACCCTGATCTCATTAGATGTGTCTGGCTGTGTGATGGATATTGTGGGTGTTCTCATTATATGTGTTGGCTGTGTGATGGATATTGTGTGTGTGTGTGTATTTTGTGTGTGGTGTGTGTGTGTGTGTGTGTGTGTGTGTGTGTGTGTGTGTGTGTGTGTGTGTGTGTGTGTGTGTGTGTGTGTGTGTGTGTGTGTGTGTTGTGTGTGTGTAACACCGTGGTGTGTGTGTGTAACACCGTGGTGTGTGTGTGTGTGTAACACCGTGGTGTGTGTGTGTCTGGTTCAGGAGGTATCTGAGGTGCTGGAGCAGCAGAGGTCTCTGATGAAGTGTGTGTTGGAGGACACCCGTCTGAACAGACTGAGGCTGGAGGGAGGAACAGTCCTGGCCCGGATCAGGAAGGACGAGGCCTGTGAGAATGACAACTACAGGTACTGCTGGGAGAGGGTCTGCATAACCAGAACTTACTATTGGATCAGATGTAGTGCACTATACAGGGAAGAGTGTGCCAAATGTAGTGCACTATATAGGGAAGAGTGTGCCAAATGTAGTGCACTATATAGGGAAGAGTGTGCCAAATGTAGTGCACTATACAGGGAAGAGTGTGCCAAATGTAGTGCACTATATAGGGAAGAGTGTGCCAAATGTAGTGCACTATATAGGGAAGAGTGTGCCAAATGTAATTGCACTATACAGGGAAAAGTGTGCCAAATGTAGTGCACCAGGGAAAGTGTGCCAAATGTAGCACTATATAGGGAAGAGTGTGCCAAATGTAGTGCACTATATAGGGAAGAGTGTGCCAAATGTAGTGCACTATACAGGGAGTGTGCCATTTGAAGACAGATGTGAGTTCTATCCAGGGAAGAATGTTGTCCGTATTAAACCTCTGTAGAGATGCATGTATAACTCCAGGGAAGAGTGTCAACACAAACATATATAGTTATGGTCACAAATGATAAATCTATACAGGGAAGAGTGTGCCAAATGTTGTCACTATATAGGGAAGAGTGTGCCATTTGAGACAGATGTGAGTTCTATCCAAAGATCAGAATGTTGTCCGATTTCACTTAAATTAAACCTCTGTAGAGATCATGTATAACTCTCTTTATGAAGCATTCAGACAGCGTTTGAGGGAACGCTTTCAACACAAACATATATAGTTATGGTCACTGATGGCTTGTCTTTACCCATCATTCTGTTGTGATTTCAACCTACTGTTGTCCATTTGCTGTCCATCCAGGGATTTCATTCTGACATTGTGAATGTCCTTTATAACCAGGTGGATGAGGAGGTCCATAAACTGGTCATCCTTCCAACAAGTCCCTGAAACAGCTGGAGAGTCTTCTGGAGGGCAGGTTTGAGACTGAACAGACAGAGCAGGTGGGATTTTCACTTCAGTCAGACTGATGGCTTGTCTTTGGGCATTTCATTCTGTCGTTGTGATTTCACTTCAGTCAGACTGATGGCTTGTCTTTGGGCATTTCATTCTGTCGTTGTGATTTCACTTCAGTCAGACTGATGGCTTGTCTTTGGGCATTTCATTCTGTCGTTGTGATTTCACTTCAGTCAGACTGATGGCTTGTCTTTGGGCATTTCATTCTGTCGTTGTGATTTCACTTCAGTCAGACTGATGGCTTGTCTTTGGGCATTTCATTCTGTCGTTGTGATTTCACTTCAGTCAGACTGATGGCTTGTCTTTGGGCATTTCATTCTGTCGTTGTGATTTCACTTCAGTCAGACTGATGGCTTGTCTTTGGGCATTTCATTCTGTCGTTGTGATTTCACTTCAGTCAGACTGATGGCTTGTCTTTGGGCATTTCATTCTGTCGTTGTGATTTCACTTCAGTCAGACTGATGGCTTGTCTTTGGGCATTTCATTCTGTCGTTGTGATTTCACTTCAGTCAGACTGATGGCTTGTCTTTGGGCATTTCATTCTGTCGTTGTGATTTCACTTCAGTCAGACTGATGGCTTGTCTTTGGGCATTTCATTCTGTCGTTGTGATTGTGCTTACATACAGTATGTTGAAGTAATTTCTAACTTGATCTACTAATGTCTAATAAGCTGCTAGTAATCTGATAATGTGAGCTACAGTGGCCCTGATTCTAAAGTATTGGATGTTAGCGTATTATACAAAAAGCCTTACATCCCATCTCCTTCCGTCTCCCTCCAGGTCAAAGTATGGTTCAGTGTGGAAGGAGAGAAGCACCTCACTGCCCTGGACTCTCTTCCTCTCTCTCTGGCTGCGGTCAAAGACATGAGGCAGAGTTTGGAACAGTTCTTTGAGGAGTCAGTAGTAAGTTTAAACATTGTACATTTCTTCCTGACTTGTTGTTTTCTGCTTTGAAAACTGCTTCTAAGACTCTTATAAACTCAATTTCCCATGATCCTCTCCTCTCTGTCCACGTACAGCAGCAGCAGAAGCAGGGTTTACTGCTGGTCAGGCAGTCAGGGAGTCTCTGCCCAGCTCGGCCTTGCTGGACTTCAAACAACACCTGGGATCCATCCTGGGCAGAGTGGAGAGGAGGAAGAACCAGCTAGACATCCTCACCAACCTCTACGAGTTCTACGGCTCGGTAAAGACAGACCCAGGATCATTTCCCATTCTTCATTTATTTAACAAGCAAGAGAGATTGAGGGAAAAGGATGTGATGAGGTGTCTTGACTGGCCACCCCACATAGCCTGGTTCCTCTCTAGGTTTCTTCCTAGGTTTTGACCTTTCTAGGGAGGTTTTCCTAGCCACCGTGCTTCTACACCTGCATTGCTTGCTGTTTGGGGTTTTAGGCTGGGTTTCTGTACAGCACTTTGAGATATCAGCTGATGTACGAAGGGCGCTATATAAATTAATTTGATTTGATTTCTTGGGCTGCATCCCAAATGGCGCTATGAATCCTGGTCCAATAGGGAATAGGGAGCCACTTATGACACAGAATACAGTAAGGGTTGATCCTCCTTAATATGCTGCTGTGTTTGAACCTTGACCTATTGATAGATACAATAGATACAGATTTTATACATTATATCAATCATATACACTGAGTGTACAAAACATTAAGGACACCTTCCTAATATTGAGTTGCATCCCCCCTTTTGCCCTCAGAACAGCCTCAATTCGTCAGGACATGGACTCTACAAGGGCTCGAAAGCGTTGCCCACAGGGATGCTGGCCCATCTTGACTCTACAAGGCGTCGAAAGCGTTCCACAGGGATGCTGGCCCATGTTGACTCTACAAGGAGTTGAAAGCGTTCCACAGGGATGCTGGCCCATGTTGACTCTACAAGGCGTCGAAAGCGTTCCACAGGGATGCTGGCCCATGTTGACTCTACAAGGAGTTGAAAGCGTTCCACAGGGATGCTGGCCCATGTTGACTCTACAAGGAGTTGAAAGCGTTCCACAGGGATGCTGGCCCATCTTGACTCTACAAGGCGTCGAAAGCGTTCCACAGGGATGCTGGCCCATGTTGACTCTACAAGGAGTTGAAAGCGTTCCACAGTGATGTTGGCCCATGTTGACTCTACAAGGAGTTGAAAGCGTTTCACAGGGATGCTGGCCCATGTTGACTCTACAAGGAGTTGAAAGCATTCCACAGGAATGCTGGCCCATGTTGACTCTACAAGGCGTCGAAAGCGTTCCACAGGGATGCTGGCCCATGTTGACTCCAATGCTTCCCACAGTTGTGGCAAGTTGGCTGGATGTCCTTTGGTTGGTGGACTCTCCTTGATACACACAGGAACTGCTGAGCATGAAAACCCCAGCAGTGTTACAGTTCATGACATAAACCGGGGGGCCTGATACCTGCCACCACATCCCATTCAAAGGCACTTATACATATGTTGTCTTGCCCATTCACACTCTGAATGGAACACATACACAATCCATGTCTCAATTGTCTCAAGGCTTACAAATCATACTTTAACCAGGTCTCCTCTCCTTCATCTCCACTGATTGAAGTGGATTTAACAAAGTGACATAAATAAGGGATCATAGATTTCACGTGGATTCACCTGGTCAGTCTGTGTCATTGAAGGAGCAGGTGTTCCTAATGTTTTGTCCACTCAGTGTCTGTTCTAATTCTATGTCAACGTACTATCCGTCCTGTCCTGCAGGCTAACCAGTGGATGGAGCACTGCCAGGACTACCTCCGGCAGCTGAACCTGGAGAGCAGTGGTGTGAGCCTCCCTCCTGCAGTACTTGAGATCCTCCAGGACTATCAGATGGAGGCCTCCACGTTCTCCTGGACAACTTCAGCTCCCTCAATGATATGGTCCTGTCCTTGGACAGGTATACCGCCTGCTGTAAGATAGGCTGGGGAAGGGTAGGGTGGGGTAGGGTTGGGTAGGGTAGGATGGGGTAGGATAGGAAAGAGTAGGATGGGGTAGGGTAGGAAAGAGTAGGGTGGAGTAGGATAGGAAAGAGTAGGATGGGGTAGGTTAGTGTGGGGTAGGGTAGGGTAGGATAGGAAAGAGTAGATTAGGATAGGGTAGGGCAGGAAAGAGCAGGATGGGATAGGAAAGAGTAAGATGGGGTAGGATAGGGTGGGATAGGGTATGATAGGAAAGAGTAAGATGGGGTAGGATAGGGTATGATAGGAAAGAGTAGATTAGGATAGGGTTGGATAAGCTAGGAAAGAGTAGTACAGAATAGGAAAGAGTAGGATAGGGTAGCATAGGAAAGAGTAGGGTAGGATAGGAAAGAGTAGTATAGGGTAGGGTAAAATAGGGTAGGGTAGGATGGGGTAGGATGGGAAAGAGTAGTATAGGTAGGATAGGAAAGCGTTGGATAGGGTAGGGTAGGATGGGGTAGGATAGGAACAAGTAGAATAGGGTAGAATATGAGTAGGTTGGGGTAGGATAGGGTAGGGTAGGGTAAGATGGGGTAGGGTAGGGTAGGATAGGAAAAAGTAGGATAGGGTAGGTTAGGAAAGGAAGAGTATGATAGCTTCAGCAACAGCTAATGCAGATCCAAATAAGGTCCTAAATCCTAATAGTATAGCTATAATTTTGTTAATTTCTTTGTGAAAAGTTCAGTTAAGTTTTCTGCATCATATTGGCCGCCTTTTTGTCTTTTTTTGGATTCCACTTGCCATTGTATTTTAGGAATAGAAAACAATGTGTTTTCATAGAAGGACACAAATCAAAACTTCTTGAACCACGGCCGGCCTGTTCATTAGGCAGGATTAGGCAGTCGCCTATTGCGGAAGATTGACAAGGATGGCATTTTCTGAGCTTATATGTCATCGTAATTATTATTATTATTATTATTATTATTATGTCATAGTTATTATTATTAAACAGTAGTTACCATGTTATTATTATGTCATAGTTATTATTATTATTATTATTATTATGTCATAGTTATTATTATTATTATTATTATTATTATTATTATGTCATAGTTATTATTATTATTATGTCATAGTTATTATTATTATTATGTCATAGTTGTTATTATTATTTCATAGTTATTATTATTAGACTAGTTTTCATATTATTATTATGTCATAGTTATTATTATTATTATTATTATTATTATTATGTCATAGTTATTATTATTATTATTATTATTATTATTATTATTATTATTATGTCATAGTTATTATTATTATTATTTCATAGTTATTATTATTAGACTGTAGTTTTCATATTATTATTATGTCATAGTTATTATTATTATTATTATTATTATTATGTCATAGTTATTATTATTATTATTATTATTATTATTATGTCATAGTTATTATTATTATTATTTCATAGTTATTATTATTATTATTATTATTATTATTATGTCATAGTTATTATTATTATTATTATTATTATTTCATAGTTATTATTATTAGACTGTAGTTGCCATATTATTATTAGACTGTAGTTGATATATTATTATTAGACTGTAGTTTCCATATTATTATTAGACTGTAGTTGATATATTATTATTAGACTGTAGCCATATTATTTTAGACTGTAGTTGATATATTATTATTAGACTGTAGTTGATATATTATTATTAGACTGTAGTTGATATATTATTATTAGACTGTAGTTGCCATATTATTATTAGACTGTAGTTTCCATATTATTATTAGACTGTAGTTGATATATTATTATTAGACTGTAGTTGATATATTATTATTAGACTGTAGTTGATATATTATTATTAGACTGTAGTTGCCATATTATTATTAGACTGTAGCCATATTATTATTAGACTGTAGTTTCCATATTATTATTAGACTGTAGTTTCCATATTATTATTAGACTGTAGTTGATATATTATTATTAGACTGTAGTTGATATATTATTATTAGACTGTAGTTGCCATATTATTATTAGACTGTAGTTGCCTGTAGTTATTATTATTATAGATTAGTTTCCATATTATTATTAGACTGTAGTTGATATAGTTATTATTAGACTGTAGTTTCCATATTATTATTAGACTGTAGTTGATATATTATTATTATTATTAGACTGTTATTATTATTAGACTGTAGTTCCATATTATTATTAGACTGTAGTTGATATATTATTATTAGACTGTAGTTGCCATATTATTATTAGACTGTAGTTGCCATATTATTATTAGACTGTAGTTGATATATTATTATTAGACTGTAGTTGATATATTATTATTAGACTGTAGTTGATATATTATTATTAGACTGTAGTTGCCATATTATTATTAGACTGTAGTTTCCATATTATTATTAGACTGTAGTTGATATATTATTATTAGACTGTAGTTGATATATTATTATTGTAGTTCCATATTATTATTAGACTGTAGTTGATATATTATTATTAGACTGTAGTTGCCATATTATTATTAGACTGTAGTTGATATATTATTATTAGACTGTAGTTGATATATTATTATTAGACTGTAGTTGATATTATTATTAGACTGTAGTTGATATATTATTATTATTATTAGACTTAGTTGCCATATTATTATTAGACTGTAGTTGATATATTATTTTAGACTGTAGTTGATATATTATTATTAGACTGTAGTTTCCATATTATTATTAGACTGTAGTTGATATATTATTATTAGACTGTAGTTTGATATATTATTATTAGACTGTAGTTGATATATTATTATTAGACTGTAGTTTCCATATTATTATTAGACTGTAGTTGATATATTATTATTAGACTGTAGTTGATATATTATTATTAGACTGTAGTTTATATTATTATTAGACTGTAGTTTCCATATTATTATTAGACTGTAGTTTATATTATTATTAGACTGTAGTTGATATATTATTATTAGACTTAGTTGCCATTATTATTATTAGACTGTAGTTGATATATTATTATTAGACTGTAGTTTCCATATTATTATTAGACTGTAGTTTATATTATTATTAGACTGTAGTTGATATATTATTATTAGACTGTAGTTGCCATATTATTATTAGACTGTAGTTGATATATTATTATTAGACTGTAGTTGCCATATTATTATTATTATTTCATAGTTATTATTATTAGACTGTAGTTGATATATTATTATTAGACTGTAGTTGATATATTATTATTAGACTGTAGTTGCCATATTATTATTAGACTGTAGTTGATATATTATTATTAGACTGTAGTTGCCATATTATTATTATTATTTCATAGTTATTATTATTAGACTGTAGTTGATATATTATTATTAGACTGTAGTTGATATATTATTATTAGACTGTAGTTGATATATTATTATTAGACTGTAGTTGCCATATTATTATTAGACTGTAGTTGATATATTATTATTAGACTGTAGTTGCCATATTATTATTAGACTGTAGTTGATATATTATTATTAGACTGTAGTTGATATATTATTATTAGACTGTAGTTGATATATTATTATTAGACTGTAGTTGCCATATTATTATTAGACTGTAGTTGATATATTATTATTAGACTGTAGTTTCCATATTATTATTAGACTGTAGTTGATATATTATTATTGCTACTAAGTATTACTTACTAAGTCATTTATTATTTTTTTCACTTTGGGGTGCAGTTTCCCCAAAGTACAGATCTAGGATCAGCTTCCCCTCCCCTCCCCCAATCCTAACCTTCATCATTAGTAGGGGGAAATGAAAAACTTACCCCAGATGAGTGTCTTGGGGCAACTTCACACTACACCCGTTTTTCCACTGACCTTGTCTCTCTCCCTCTGGCCATATTACCCATCAGTGGAACATCCTGTGGACCAAGTGTCAACAGACCAAGAACCAGCTGGAGAAAACCCTGGCCCAGGCCCAGCAGCAGTTACTGCAGCTTCTGACTCTGCAGCTTCTGACTCTGCAGCCTCTAACTCTGCAGCCTCTAACTCTGCAGCTGACTCTGCAGCCTCTAACTCTGCAGCCTCTAACTCTGCAGCCTCTGACTCTGCAGCCTCTAACTCTGCAGCCTCTGACTCGGCAGCCTCTGACTCTGCAGCCTCTGACTCTGCAGCCTCTAACTCTGCAGCCTCTGACTCTGCAGCCAGAAATCTAACCAAAGACCCTTCAGAGGCTGCAGACAGACAGGGGGGCTGCACTCACACAGAGCAGCACGGGGCTGTTGGAGGGGATCGTGTTTTACCTGAGTTGCCCACTCTAGGGTCAAGGATCATAGTGTCGTCGCTGGAGTTTGAGGAAGAAACCAAGCCTCACTCCACAGGGCACTTCTCCTCCAACAACAACAAGAGCCCCTCTTCCTGCTCCTTCACCTCCTCCTCCCTCTTCCCCTTCCCCCCCGCCCCAGAGGGAGACCCCCTCCTCCTCAAGCTGCGGCAGAGCCCCTCTCTGTTCGACGACACGGACAGCGACTGCACCATCGACTCCATGGGGGCCGCCTCCTGCCACTCGGAGCCTGTCTATTCGTCCTCTGGGACGCCACTCCACCAGCACCGCCAGCACCGCAAACAGCCGCTCAAGAAGATCATGAAGAAGACGCTGAGCTATGAGCTGCCGGCGGCGCAGGACGGTGGCCACGTTGACACCAGCCACCTGCATGGCTACACGGGGGTGTACATCAAGGGCCTGGAGGTGACCAACAACGTGTTGGTGGAGAAGAAGCTGCAGAGGCCTGACGTGGTGAGCCCGGCGCTGGGACGCAGCCGCAGCATGTCCTCCCCCACCAGACACCCAGAGGGAGATGGAAAGAAGCATAGCAGGTGAGGGGAAGGGGAAAGGGGGAGACCTAGTCAGTTGTACAACTAAATGCATTCAACTGAAATGTGTCTTCCTCATTTAACCCCTCTGACTCAGAGAGGTGCAGGTGGGGGCCTGACTTAATCAACGTCCACGTCTTCGGCGCCCGGGGAACACTGGGTTAACTGCCTTGCTCAGGGGCAAAAGGACAGATTTTGACCTTGTCAGTTCAGGGATTCAATCCAGCAACCTTTCGGTTACTGAACCAACCCGCCAGGCTACAGGACACACTGTCAGCTGAATTAACAAAATAATATTGACTGTGTCCCAAATGGCACCCTATTCCCTATATAGTGCACTACTTTAGACCAGGGCCCTGTTCCCTATATAGTGCACTACTTTAGACCATGGCCCCATTCCCTATATAGTGCACTACTTTAGACCATGGCCCTATTCCCTATATAGTGCACTACTTTAGACCATGGCCCTATTCCCTATATAGTGCACTACTTTAGACCATGGCCCTATTCCCTATATAGTGCACTACTTTAGACCAGGGCCCTATTCCTATATAACACTACTTTAGACCAGGGCCCTATTCCCTATATAGTGCACTACTTTAGACCATGGCCCTATTCCCTATATAGTGCACTACTTTAGACCAGGGCCCTATTCCCTATATGGCCCTATTCCCTATATAGTGCACTACTTTAGACCAGGGCCCTATTCCCTATATAGTGCACTACTTTAGACCAGGGCCCTATTCCCTATATAGTGCACTACTTTAGACCAGGGCCCTATTCCCTATATAGTGCACTACTTTAGACCAGGGCCCTGTTCCCTATATAGTGCACTACTTTAGACCATGGCCCTATTCCCCTATTGGCCCCTATATAGTGCACTACTTTAGACCAGGGCCCTATTCCCTTAGTGCACCCCTTATAGCACTACTTTAGACCATGGCCCTATATAAGTGACTACTTTAGACCAGGGCCCTATTCCCTATATATTTTGGTCTATTCCCTATATAGTGCACTACTTTAGACCAACTATTCCCTATATTCACTTGAAGACCAGGGCCCTATTCCTTCCTAGCCATGAATGAAAAATCTGCCTCAGAAAAACAGTAAATGATAGGATCTCTGTCTCTTCCCTCCTCAACAGTAAATGATAGGATCTCTGTCTCTTCCCTCCTCAACAGTAAATGATAGGATCTCTGTCTCTTCCCTCCTCAACAGTAAATGATAGGATCTCTGTCTCTTCCTCCTGGAAAACTCTGTCTCTTCCCTCCTCAACAGTAAATGATAGGATCTCTGTCTCTTCCTTCCTAAAACAGTAAATGATAGGATCTCTGTCTCTTCCTTCCTAAAACATCTCTGTCTCTTCCTTCCTCAACAGTAAATGATAGGATCTCTGTCTCTTCCCTCCTCAACAGTAAATGATAGGATCTCTGTCTCTTCCCTCCTCAACAGTAAATGATAGGATCTCTGTCTCTTCCTTCCTAAAACAGTAAATGATAGGATCTCTGTCTCTTCCCTCCTCAACAGTAAATGATAGGATCTCTGTCTCTTCCTTCCTCAACAGTAAATGATAGGATCTCTGTCTCTTCCTTCCTAAAACAGTAAATGATAGGATCTCTGTCTCTTCCTTCCTCAACAGTAAATGATAGGATCTCTGTCTCTTCCTTCCTCAACAGTAAATGATAGGATCTCTGTCTCTTCCCTCCTCAACAGTAAATGATAGGATCTCTGTCTCTTCCTTCCTAAAACAGTAAATGATAGGATCTCTGTCTCTTCCCTCCTAAAACAGTAAATGATAGGATCTCTGTCTCTTCCTTCCTCAACAGTAAATGATAGGATCTCTGTCTCTTCCCTCCTCAACAGTAAATGATAGGATCTCTGTCTCTTCCCTCCTCAACAGTAAATGATAGGATCTCTGTCTCTTCCTTCCTAAAACAGTAAATGATAGGATCTCTGTCTCTTCCCTCCTAAAACAGTAAATGATAGGATCTCTGTCTCTTCCCTCCTCAACAGTAAATGATAGGATCTCTGTCTCTTCCTTCCTAAAACAGTAAATGATAGGATCTCTGTCTCTTCCTTAAAACAGTAAATGATAGGATCTCTGTCTCTTCCCTCCTCAACAGTAAATGATAGGATCTCTGTCTCTTCCTTCCTCAACAGTAAATGATAGGATCTCTGTCTCTTCCCTCCTAAAACAGTAAATGATAGGATCTCTGTCTCTTCCTTCCTCAACAGTAAATGATAGGATCTCTGTCTCTTCCCTCCTCAACAGTAAATGATAGGATCTCTGTCTCTTCCCTTCCTCAACAGTAAATGATAGGATCTCTGTCTCTTCCTCCTAAAAACAGTAAATGATAGGATCTCTGTCTCTTCCTTCCTCAACAGTAAATGATAGGATCTCTGTCTCTTCCCTTCCTCAACAGTAAATGATAGGATCTCTGTCTCTTCCTTCCTAAAACAGTAAATGATAGGATCTCTGTCTCTTCCTTCCTAAAACAGTAAATGATAGGATCTCTGTCTCTTCCTTCCTCAACAGTAAATGATAGGATCTCTGTCTCTTCCCTCCTCAACAGTAAATGATAGGATCTCTGTCTCTTCCCTCCTCAACAGTAAATGATAGGATCTCTGTCTCTTCCTTCCTAAAACAGTAAATGATAGGATCTCTGTCTCTTCCTTCCTAAAACAGTAAATGATAGGATCTCTGTCTCTTCCCTCCTCAACAGTAAATGATAGGATCTCTGTCTCTTCCTTCCTAAAACAGTAAATGATAGGATCTCTGTCTCTTCCTTCCTCAACAGTAAATGATAGGATCTCTGTCTCTTCCCTCCTCAACAGTAAATGATAGGATCTCTGTCTCTTCCTTCCTCAACAGTAAATGATAGGATCTCTGTCTCTTCCCTCCTAAAACAGTAAATGATAGGATCTCTGTCTCTTCCTTCCTCAACAGTAAATGATAGGATCTCTGTCTCTTCCTCCTCAACAGTAAATGATAGGATCTCTGTCTCTTCAACAGTAAATGATAGGATCTCTGTCTCTTCCTTCCTAAAACAGTAAATGATAGGATCTCTGTCTCTTCCTTCCTAAAACAGTAAATGATAGATCTCTGTCTCTTCCCTCCTCAACAGTAAATGATAGGATCTCTGTCTCTTCCTCCTCAACAGTAAATGATAGGATCTCTGTCTCTTCCTTCCTCAACAGTGTCTCTTCCCTCCTCAACAGAATGATAGGATCTCTGTCTCTTCCCTCCTCAACAGTAAATGATAGGATCTCTGTCTCTTCCTTCTCTGTCTCTTCCTTCCTAAAACAGTAAATGATAGGATCTCTGTCTCTTCCCTCCTAAAACAGTAAATGATAGGATCTCTGTCTCTTCCTTCCTCAACAGTAAATGATAGGATCTCTGTCTCTTCCCTCCTCAACAGTAAATGATAGGATCTCTGTCTCTTCCCTCCTCAACAGTAAATGATAGGATCTCTGTCTCTTCCCTCCTCAACAGTAAATGATAGGATCTCTGTCTCTTCCCTCCTCAACAGTAAATGATAGGATCTCTGTCTCTTCCTCCTCTCTTCCTTCCTAAAACAGTAAATGATAGGATCTCTGTCTCTTCCCTCCTCAACAGTAAATGATAGGATCTCTGTCTCTTCCTTCCTAAAACAGTAAATGATAGGATCTCTGTCTCTTCCTTCCTAAAACAGTAAATGATAGGATCTCTGTCTTCCTTCCTAAAACAGTAAATGATAGGATCTCTGTCTCTTCTTCCTCCTCAACAGTAAATGATAGGATCTCTGTCTCTTCCTCCTCAACAGTAAATGATAGGATCTCTGTCTCTTCCTCCTCAACAGTAAAGGATCTCTGTCTCTTCCTTCCTAAAACAGTAAATGATAGGATCTCTGTCTCTTCCTTCCTAAAACAGTAAATGATAGGATCTCTGTCTCTTCCTTCCTAAAACAGTAAATGATAGGATCTCTGTCTCTTCCCTCCTCAACAGTAAATGATAGGATCTCTGTCTCTTCCTTCCTAAAACAGTAAATGATAGGATCTCTGTCTCTTCCTTCCTAAAACAGTAAATGATAGGATCTCTGTCTCTTCCCTCCTCAACAGTAAATGATAGGATCTCTGTCTCTTCCCTCCTCAACAGTAAATGATAGGATCTCTGTCTCTTCCCTCCTCAACAGTAAATGATAGGATCTCTGTCTCTTCCCTCCTCAACAGTAAATGATAGGATCTCTGTCTCTTCCCTCCTCAACAGTAAATGATAGGAT
>NW_027038627.1:27500-34195 GCF_034236695.1 Oncorhynchus nerka
GATGGACCTGGTGTCCTACCTGTCTGTTGGTCTGTTTATTTTTCTGTATGTATCCTGACCTCTGACCTCTACCCTCTGACCTCTAACCTGTCTGTCTCCCCAGAACAAGCAGTTGGATCTGGGTGATAAGATGGACCTGGTGTCCTACCTGTCTGTTGGTCTGTTTATTTTTCTGTATGTATCCTGACCTCTGACCTCTACCCTCTGACCTCTAACCTGTCTGTCTCCCCAGAACAAGCAGTTGGATCTGGGTGATAAGATGGACCTGGTGTCCTACCTGTCTGTTGGTCTGTTTATTTTTCTGTATGTATCCTGACCTCTGACCTCTACCCTCTGACCTCTAACCTGTCTGTCTCCCCAGAACAAGCAGTTGGAACTGGGTGATAAGATGGACCTGGTGTCCTACCTGTCTGTTGGTCTGTTTATCTTTCTGTATGTATCCTGACCTCTGACCTCTAACCTCTCTGTCTCCCCAGAACAAGCAGTTGGAGCTGGGTGATAAGATGGACCTGGCGTCCTACCTGCTGAAGCCCATCCAGAGGATGTCTAAGCACGCCCTGCTGCTGAAGGACCTGATCAGGAGTGTGGTCAGTCCCAGGAACAGGAGCTCTCTGACCTCCGCACCGCAGAGGAGATGGTTAAGTTCCAGCTGCGCCACGGCACGACCTGCTGGCCATGGACGCCATCCGAGGATGTGATGTAAGTCGGGGGGATGGAGCAGTAGAGCAGTAGAGCAGTAGAGCTGTGAGAGAGAGAGAGAGAGAGAGAGAGAGAGAGAGAGAGAGAGAGAGAGAGAGAGAGAGAAGAGAGAGAGAGAGAGAGAGAGAGAGAGAGAGAGAGAGAGAGAGAGAGAGAGAGAGAGAGGTTCTCCAGAGAGAGAGAGAGAGAGAGAGAGAGAGTGGAGAGACAGTTAGAGAGAGAGAGAGAGAGAGGAGGAGAGAGAGAGTTGTTGTTGGCCAATTGGCCATGTAAACATATGTTCCCCATGCCAATAAAGCCCTTAAATTGAATTGAGAGAGAGAGGAAATAGAAACCTACACATCATGTATAATTATTTGTTTGGAAGAAAATGTCAGAGTAAGTCATGTGAAACGTCTCCTCTGGTCTCTGCTGCTGTAGGTGAACCTGAAGGAACAGGGTCAGCTGAGGTGTCAGGATGAGTTCATCGTGTGGTGCGGCCGCAGGGGAAGTACCTCCGTCACGTCTTCCTGTTCGAGGACCTCATCCTCTTCAGTAAAAGCAAAAAGATTGAGGGAGGAGGTGCGACCTGTACATCTACAAGCAGTCCTACAAGGTGACAACAACAACACACGCAGAGGGTTTTAATACGTACTGTGAAGTTATGAACTATGAAGTAATATGACGTTCTACCTTAAATCATTTCAGCCAGTTGGCTAACATTATGCTATGTTGTTGTGTCCAGGTGTGAGGTGTGGAACCACAGTTAGCAGGGTTCTCCACAATGGAGGCGCCACACCACTATGTTGTTGTGTCCAGGTGTGAGGTGTGGAACCACAGTTAGCAGGGTTCTCCACAATGGAGGCGCTACACCACTATGTTGTTGTGTCCAGGCAGCGATGTTTGTATGGTTTATTGTGAGGTGTGGAACCACAGTTAGCAGGGTTCTCCACAATGGAGGCACTACACCACTATGTTGTTGTGTCCAGGTGTGAGTGTGGAACCACAGTTAGCAGGGTTCTCCACAATGGGCGCTACACCACTATGTTGTTGTGTCCAGGTGTGAGGTGTGGAACCACAGTTAGCAGGGTTCTCCACAATGGAGCGCTACACCACTATGTTCAGTTTGCTGTGCCACCATGTGAAATCTCAAAACCACCACAGTCAGTGTTTTCCTGTAAAGGTGACTGTTTCTGGCTACTCATTCAGACGGCAGAGATAGGAATGACAGAGAGCGTGGGCGACAGCGGGCTGCGTTTCGAGATCTGGTTCCGGAGGAGGAAGTCCCAGGACACGTTCATCCTGCAGGCCGGCTCTGGAGAGGTCAAGGCCGTGTGGACAGCCATCATCGGAAAGATCCTCTGGAGGCAGGCGCTACGAAACAGGGGTGAGGAACCACGGCCACAGAGGGGGAGTCGTGGGTCATATCTGGACATGAGCTCATCATATCTGTTGTTGTGTTATGGAACAATTCCTCTTTATCTTTTGTCTGACCTGAGGCCTGTGTTGATAACATTCTGTACCATTCATTAAGAGGTGGCATGTCTCTTGTCTGACCTGAGGCCTGTGTTGATAACCTTCTGTACCATTCATTAAGAGGTGACGTGTCTCTTGTCTGACCTGAGGCCTGTGTTGATAACATTCTGTACCATTCATTAAGAGGTGACGTCTCTTGTCTGACCTGAGGCCTGTGTTGATAACCCTCTGTACCATTCATTAAGAGGTGACATGTCTCTTGTCTGACCTGAGGCCTGTGTTGATAACATTCTGTACCATTCATTAGAGGTGGCGTGTCTGGTTCTAGTTCAAGTCAACCCCAGGTACATCAAATGGAAATTGTGTGTCTGATTGAGGGTCATAACGTGTTTATTCTCTTAACTACAGAAGTGCGCTTGAAAGAGATGGTTTCCATGGGGATTGGCAGCAAGCCTTTCATGGACATCAAGCCTAGTGATGCTGCCATTAGTGACCGAGCCATTGATTACATCATGAAGGGGTCAGGTGAGCTGTCTCTACGATATGTTATGATAACCTCATTTGCCTGGAAATTATTTTTGTGAGGTTAGCATATAAAATCCACAAAATCTCTCTCTCTCTCTCTCTCTCTCTCTCTCTCTCTTTCTTTGTTTCTCTCTGTTTGCTGAATGTGACTTTCAACAACATGTCTGCCAATGCAGCTGCTGATGAGAAAGGCTGATTTGTAAATGCTCTCTCTGCCAGGATAGGGGTGCGTTGTCAAGCTGACTGAATCAAAACACAACATCCCAACATCTCAGAGCATATCTCCCCTGTTCTCCCTTTTAAACCCTTGAGATGTTCTGTTCCAGCTGAAATATCCTCTCAAAGTCTACATCTACACTCCTACTCCACCAGACAGCTGTAATGTAGCCTGACACAGTGTCCTGTTAGGAGGAATGACTGGACTTGTGTCTGTCGCAGGTGATTTGTTGCATGCCAGATATCAAATGATGTTGAAGTTAAAGCAGCAGGGGGAGTCAGAGCTGAAGTTAATGCAGCAGGGGGAGTCAGAGCTGAAGTTAAAGCAGCAGGTGGAGTCAGAGCTGAAGTTAATGCAGCAGGGGGAGTCAGAGCTGAAGTTAAAGTTGTTTGATCGTAGCTAGCTACATAGCTAGCTACATAGCCGTCTTTGTATCAAAGATAATTGTGTAGTCTTGAGCGATTTCCTAGGTTAGCTAGCCAGCTATTGTCGTTCTTTTAGCAGCGTAACGTAAATCAACACTGCCAGCTAGCCCCGAATAGCAGCACAGTAGCACAGTAGAAACCATTACACTCAACGGAACGACTTGATTAGTGTAGTGTCAACAACGCAGACACTGCCAGCTAGCCTACATAGTCAACAACGCAGCCTCTGCCAGCTAGCCTACTTCAGCAGTACTGTATCATTTTAATCATTTTAGTCAATAAGATTCTTGCTACGTAAACAACTTTCTGAACACTCGAGACGTGTAGTCCACTTGTCATTCAATCTCCTTTGCATTAGCGTAGCCTCTTGTGTAGCCTGTCAACTATGTGTCTGTCTATCCCTGTTCTCTCCTCTCTGCACAGACCATACAAACGCTCCCACACCGCGTGGCCGCGGCCACCTAATCTGGTGGTCCCAGCGCACGACCCACGTGGAGTTCCAGGTCTCCGGTAGCCTCTGGAACTGCCGATCTGCGGCCAACAAGGCAGAGTTCATCTCAGCCTATGCCCCCTCCAGTCCCTCGACTTCTTGGCACTGGCGGAAACATGGATCACCACAGACAACACTGCTACTCCTACTGCTCTCTCTTCGTCTGCCCACGTGTTCTCGCACACCCGAGAGCTTCTGGTCAGCGGGGTGGTGGCACACCGGGATCCTCATCTCTCCCAAGTGGTCATTCTCTCTTTCTCCCCTTACCCATCTGTCTATCGCCTCCTTTGAATTCCATGCTGTCACAGTTACCAGCCCTTTCAAGCTTAACATCCTTATCATTTATCGCCCTCAGGTTCCCTCGGAGGATTCATCAATGAGCTTGATGCCTTGATAAGCTCCTTTCCTGAGGACGGCTCACCTCTCACAGTTCTGGGCGACTTTAACCTCCCCCGTCTACCTTTGACTCATTCCTCTCTGCCTCCTTCTTTCCCTCCTCTCCTCTTTTGACCTCACCCTCTCACCTTCCCCCCTACTCACAAGGCAGGAAATACGCTCGACCTCATCTTTACTAGATGCTGTTCTTCCACTAACCTCATTGCAACTCCCCTCCAAGTCTCCGACCACTACCTTGTATCCTTCTCCCCTCTCGCTCTCATCCAACACTTCCCACACTGCCCCTACTCGGATGGTATCGCGCCCGTCCCAACCTTCGCTCTCTCTCCCCGCTACTCTCTCCTCTTCCATCCTATCATCTCTTCCCTCTGCTCAAACCTTCTCCAACCTATCTCCTGATTCTGCCTCCTCAACCCTCCTCTCCTCCCTTTCTGCATCCTTTGACTCTCTATGTCCCCTATCCTCCAGGCCGGCTCGGTCCTCCCCTCCCGCTCCGTGGCTCAACGACTCATTGCGAGCTCACAGAGCAGGGCTCCCGGGCAGCCGAGCGGAAATGGAAAACTCGCCTCCCTGCGGACCTGACATCCTTTCACTCCCTCCTCTCTACATTTTCCTCTCTCTCTCTGCTGCTAAAGCCACTTTCTACCACTCTAAATTCCAAGCATCTGCCTCTAACCCTAGGAAGCTCTTTGCAACCTTCTCCTCCCTCCTGAATCCTCCTCCCCCTCCCCCTCTTCCCTCTCTGCAGATGACTTCGTCAGCCATTTTGAAAAGAAGGTCGGCGACATCCGATCCTCGTTTGCTAAGTCAAACGACACCGCTAATTCTGCTCACACTGCCCTACCCTGTGCTCTGACCTCTTTCTCCCCTCTCTCCAGATGAAATCTCGCGTCTTGTAACGACCGGCCGCCCAACAACCTGCCCCGCTTGACCCTATCCCCTCCTCTCTTCTCCAGACCATTTCCGGAAGACCTTCTCCCTTACCTCACCTCGCTCATCAACTCATCCCTGACCGTAGCTCGTCCCTTCCGTCTTCAAAGAGAGCGAGAGTTGCACCCCTTCTGAAAAAACCTACACTCGATCCCTCCGATGTCAACAACTACAGACCAGTATCCCTTCTTTCTTTTCTCTCCAAAACTCTTGAACGTGCCGTCCTTGGCCAGCTCTCCGCTATCTCTCAGAATGACCTTCTTGATCCAAATCAGTCCAGGTTTCAAGACTAGTCATTCAACTGAGACTTCTCTTCTCTGTATCACGGAGGCTCCCTCCGCACTGCTAAAGCTAACTCTCTCTCCTCTGCTCTCATCCTTC
Source organism: Oncorhynchus nerka (assembly GCF_034236695.1). NCBI lineage: Eukaryota > Metazoa > Chordata > Actinopteri > Salmoniformes > Salmonidae > Oncorhynchus > Oncorhynchus nerka. The sequence goes on from NW_027038627.1 coordinate 33,019, forward strand.
TAGACCTATCGGCTGCCTTCGATACTGTGAACCATCAGATCCTCCTCTCCACCCTTTCCAAGTTGGGCATCTCCGGCGCGGCCCACGCTGGTTGCGTCCTACCTGACAGGTCGCTCCTACCAGGTGGCGTGGCGAGAATCCGTCTCCTCACCACGTGCTCTCACCACTGGTGTCCACCAGGGCTCTGTTCTAGGCCCTCTCCTATTCTCGCTATACACCAAGTCCTTGGCTCCTGTCATAACCTCACATGGTCTCTCCTATCATTGCTATGCAGACGACACACAATTAATCTTCTCCTTTCCCCTTCTGATGATCAGGTGGCGAATCGCATCTCTGCATGTCTGGCAGACATATCCAGTGTGGATGACGGATCACCACCTCAAGCTGAACCTCGGCAAGACGGACTGCTCTTCCTCCCGAGAAGGACTGCCCGTTCCATGATCTCGCCATCACGGTTGACAACTCCATTGTGTCCTCCTCCCAGAGCGCTAAGAACAGCAGCGTGATCTGGACAACCCTGTCGTTCTCAACTAACATCCAGGCGGTGGCCCGTTCCTGTAGGTTCATGCTCTACAACATCCGCAGGGAGTACGACCCTGCCTCACACAGGGGCGGCGCAGGTCCTAATCCCAGGCACTCGTCATCTCCCGTCTGGATTACTGCAACTCGCTGTTGGCTGGGCTCCTGCCTGTGCCATTAAACCCCTACAACTCATCAGAACGCCGCAGCCGTCTGGTGTTCAACCCCTTCCCAAGTTCTCTCACGTCACCCCGCTCCTCCGCTCTCTCCACTGGCTTCCAGTTGAGCTGCATCCGCTACAAGACCATGGCGCTTGCCTGCGGGCTGTGAGGGGAACGGCACCTCAGTACCTCCAGGCTCTGATCAGGCCCTACACCCAAACAAGGGCCCTGCGTTCATCCACCTCTGTACACTCGCCTCCCTACCACTGAGGAAGTAAGTTTCCGCTCAGCCCAGTCAAAACTGTTAGCTGCTCTGGCCCCCAATGGTGGAACAAACTCCCTCACGACGCCAGGACAGCGGAGTCAATCACCACCTTCCGGGAACACCTGAAACCCCACCTCTTTAAGGAATACCTAGGATAGGATAAAAGTAATCCCCCTCAAAAGATTTAGATGCACTACTGTTCCACTGGATGTCATAAGGTGAGGGAGTCAGA